>NW_015542366.1:1415982-1430460 GCF_001515605.1 Sinocyclocheilus anshuiensis | reverse complement strand
TTACATTGAAATTTTGGATCCGTGGCCAGGCAACTCCCCAGATCTCAATCCCATAGAGAACCTGTGGTCAGTCCTCAAAAGGCGAGTGGACAAGCAGAAGCCCACAAAGAACTAATAAGGCAAGAATGGATCGCCATCAGTCAGGATTTGGCCCAGAAGCTAATATCCAGCACGCCAGAGCGAATTGCAGAGGTTATGAAGAACAAGGATCAACAAAAATATTGACTCATTATATTTTTTGCCAATAAAAGCCTTTAAAACTTATGATATGCATTGTTTTTCAGTATACCATAGAAACATGTGGTAAAATAATCTACAAATACTGAAGCAGCAAAATTTGCAAAACAAAATTTATGTCACTGCCAAAACTTTTGGCCATGACTGTACGTTTAGTATAAGCATTGGTATCTCAGTGATATTTTAAAAATGATACCAAGGTCAAGTAGTAGAGTGTTCTGGAAACTCTAAACATTTACAAAATTGCTTCAATGCCTTTTTTTATTAATGTGAAAACCTTTTGTTTGGAAACCAAAGTGAGTGTGGCATATGTAAAAAATCATTTTGTTATCACAAGAAAACCATGAATTAGTGGTTGAATACAGAGTAACATACTACTCTTAAAGATAGACGATTTGTGTAAAATCTGAATTATGGACTATAAGCCTAATGCATCAAAATCAATAAATGGACAAATACAGCTTAAACAGTATAAAAGATTCACAAATGTGGTCATTTACCCCAAATGTAAGAGCCTTTAATTACCTTCATTTTAAATGTCTGTTTCTTACCGTAACAGTCACACATCTTGAGCTGAAAACAGTATGAAGTAGAACAATCTCAGGAGGAGAATGTATGCGATATGCACATGTCTCAGATAGGAGAGGCAGTATTTTCCCATTCACTGTGGATAACAAAAACTGCATTTAAGACTAATTTTGAATCTCTGAAGACAACTGTGAATAAAGCATTACAATTTTTTTGGGAAAGATTATAATTTCAAGAGAATTTGCATCAATGTGAGAACAATGTGTTCGTTTATGTTTTAAAGGAGATTAAAATTATTAGCTTAATTTAACTTACCTTTAACCCGGTGTTTTTCTGCAGCTTCCCGGGCTCCTTCTATTGTAATGACCATGCCAAAATGAGAGCACAAGGCAGAAGGAGTTGGTTGTGAGATCACAGGTGGCATAGGACAGGATATCTTTATGGGACTGCCCCACCACAGCAGTGAAAGAACATAACTGCCACTCTGAAAAGGGGAAAGATTGATTAAAAGGTTAAATCTGGACCATTCATTTATTTTTATTATTGATTAAACTTAAATCAGAAATGTGTCAAAACATTGAAAAAAAAAAAAGTGTCACCAATCAGACAAACATTTTGCACAGTCTGGACATGTAATGTCATCTAGAATTGGAATTTGTCAAGCACAAACTAATATAATACTTTCTTGCTCTCCTTAGCATGCTTAGTAAAAACAAACTAAAGAACTATGGTCCAAGATGAAATATTTGGCACCTCTTGTATGATGTAGCACCCATCATATGGGGCCACTAGGACCAGATCTTCCCATGTGACCCTGACAGAATAACCGCAAAATGCAGGTACCTGGAATAAATGCAGTGGGGCTGCATCCACTGTGAATAAAACACACCAGTTAATTTTCTGTAGGACCATCAGTTTAAAAAAAATCACTTGACTTTCTCACCTCTTTCCACAAAGATGTATGTGTATTCTCTTCCAGCCGCTGTTAAGGTCATTGCTTCTTCTGAACAGTGTACCATAGGTAATGCCAGCCACATATCTGTGGATTGGGAGCTGGACCCACTTTGAGGACCATAAAATTTCCCCGGGATTGCTAATCTTCCAAATACTTGAGAAAAAAAAAATGTTTTAACCATTTTAAAAACACACTAAAACATTCATATTTCCACGTTTAAGGTAAACACACCTGAGGCGTCACCTTGAAATCCAGCTTCGATTTCAAGAGCTCTTTTGGGGAAACTTCTTAGAGCAGCGTTTTCGGTGTTAGACTGTATAGACGCACTGTCGTCGGATCGAGATTCATACGTGGATTTGCTTTCTTTAATAACGTTGCAGATGCAGATTCATACACAATACATCCATAATCAAGAACTGATCTCATGAGTCCAATATATATACACTTTAATGATTGCTTATCTGCACCTCTGATTCTTCTTCTTCTTCTTTTGGAGTTTTATGGCGGTTGGCAAACAAACGATAGGTGCATTCCCGCCACCTACTGGGCTGGAGTGTGGACCATTGATGGAAGAGGAAGAACTAAACAAAACAAAACAAAAATGTATATAATAATAATAGAAAAAAATTTAAAGTCCCTGTAAAGGCAATATTAAATATGTGTTCTGAGTTTGTCACACCACAGAAAAATGTATTATTAACCACTCAGCCAAATTTGAATGATGAAAAAATCCGCCAAGTAAATAAAATAAGTGATCAAAATCTTGAAAAAATGGGCGGTATCCTCTGCTCTCAAACGCTGGGGGCGTGTCCGGACGGGAAGATGAAGGCCGAGGCGGGAAATAGTCAGTTCGGCCCCATTTACCAGTAACAGTGGATTATCAGTGAAGCCCAGTTCCTAGCCAACACGTTTTTGTGGGGCCCATATGGGTTACAAATGGGCTACAGGGGTACAGAGTGGGCATGGGCTCAAAATGGGCATCTTATCTGGGGCCCACTTGGGTCAACTAAGTAGGTCCCACATGGGCAAACCCAGGTGGGCTCCCCATGTGGGACCTACTTGGTTCACTAATGGGAAATGAGTACATGGGCTGAAAAAAGGGGCTACTAATTCAGTTTAGCAAGAAGACAAGTACAAACACAGTCAGTCCCAAAGGTTGATTACATGGGTAGATAGTACACAAATATGCTCCTTTAAAATTATTTTTATTGTTATTTTGACACTTTAACACAATGTGACTTTAATCTAATCAAAAATTTAAAATGCCAAAATTGCTATTTTACCCAAATTTCTGCAATTTAAAAGGATCAAGTGCCTGCATACAGAGAAAAAATGCTAAAAAAAATATATACATTAGAGAGTTTACAAAACTTTGGCAGGATGGATCTCGCGAGATGTTATTCAGCAATACCCATCCCCCACCCCTCCCTACCTGAATCGCGCCAGCGCCATCACTCGCTGTCATTCAGCTGTAATTTTTCTTCGGAGATTTTTGCTGTCAGTGTATTCAAGGTAAGAACCTAATAATTTCATACAATATATACAAAAATGAACATTTTAATTAAAATACATTGTTTTCAAATCATAATGTTTAACAAAACATATCTTCTTGTCAAGTTAGAATTTCAGTTAGACATTCAGTTCCCTAAGATCGCGCCATTTTCCCCCTTATTTCTGGCGCCATGACCAAAGCGATAAGAATTACTGTATGCTATCATTGTAACATTTTTCTTTACTACAAACTGTGTCCAAATTGATTGGATTTGAGAATCTAGCTTTACTATTTTACCACTGTTTTACGATATCCGACAATGGCAGTAATTTCTTAATTTGTGTAAGGTGTACATATCAAATACCCAAAATGAAAGCAGGAATTTCGAATGTAATTACGAGACACGACTGTTTAATCGTGTCTGCTCCCCCCCATACGGACCAGCTCCCTCGGGAAACATTTCATCAACTGCTGGCTTCATAACTTCAGCGCGAGTACTTAACAGTCAGCGGTAAACAAATGTTAAAATTATGTATTTTTCAGCTCACTGTCACATTCACCAAAACAAACGCTTCCCTCTGTTTCCGGTGCTGTTTCGATTGTTCTTCTTCTTCTCCTTCTTTTGGAGTTTTATGGCGGTTGGCAAACAAACGATAGGTGCATTCCCGCCACCTACTGGGCTGGAGTGTGGACCATTGATGGAAGAGGAAGAACTAAACAAAACAAAACAAAAATGTATATAATAATAATAGAAAAAAATTTAAAGTCCCTGTAAAGGCAATATTAAATATGTGTTCTCAGCCAACACGTTTTTGTGGGGCCCATATGGGTTACAAATGGGCTACAGGGGTACAGAGTGGGCATGGGCTCAAAATGGGCATCTTATCTGGGGCCCACTTGGGTCAACTAAGTAGGTCCCACATGGGCAAACCCAGGTGGGCTCCCCATGTGGGACCTACTTGGTTCACTAATGGGAAATGAGTACATGGGCTGAAAAAAGGGGCTACTAATTCAGTTTAGCAAGAAGACAAGTGCAAACACAGTCAGTCCCAAAGGTTGATTACATGGGTAGATAGTACACAAATATGCTCCTTTAAAATTATTTTTATTGTTATTTTGACACTTTAACACAATGTGACTTTAATCTAATCAAAAATTTAAAATGCCAAAATTGCTATTTTACCCAAATTTCTGCAATTTAAAAGGATCAAGTGCCTGCATACAGAGAAAAAATGCTAAAAATATATATATATATTAGAGAGTTTACAAAACTTTGGCAGGATGGATCTCGCGAGATTTTATTCAGCAATACCCAAACCCCACCCCTCCCTACCTGAATCGCGCTAGCGCCATCACTCACTGTCATTCAGCTGTAATTTTTCTTCGGAGATTTTTGCTGTCAGTGTATTCAAGGTAAGAACCTAATAATTTCATACAATATATACAAAAATGAACATTTTAATTAAAATACATTGTTTTCAAATCATAATGTTTAACAAAACATATCTTCTTGTCAATTTAGAATTTCAGTTAGACATTCAGTTCCCTAAGATCGCGCCATTTCCCCCCTTATTTCTGGCGCCATGACCAAAGCGATAAGAATTACTGTATGCTATCATTGTAACATTTTTCTTTACTACAAACTGTGTCCAAATTGATTGGCTTTGAGAATCTAGCTTTAATATTTTACCACTGTTTTACGATATCAATCTCACAATGGCAGTAATTTCTTTATTTGTGTAAGGTGTACATATCAAACACCCAAAATGAAAGCAGGAATTTCGAATGTAATTAGTAAATTACGAGACACGACTGTTTAATCGTGTCTGCTCCCGTTTATTTTGTGATCACAGAACAGTGCATACAGCGACCACTTTAGCTTTTATTCTAAAAGTGTTCACATTCAGTGAAATATCTGCATTCTCAAATGCTTAATTTGACATTAATTTTAATAAATGTATATTTCGTCACAAAACAACTAATTTTCACTTTTCCCCCTTTATTTAGTGCTAATTCAAATAACAACTGCACAAAAGATACCCAATATACTAACACTTTAGAATACTGATTCAAATAATTAGTTATTCCTTCTGATTGATTTGGTAACACTTTCATTACTAGGTTACCATGATCTTCACTTTAGAATTAATTATACATTATGCATTATATTAATTATGAACCTGTATATAATAAGTTTTAGTAGTTCTCTGGGAGGTATGAAAAAAACTTATTTATTGATTAGTTATGAGTTAACTACTGCGTTCAACTGAGTGCTATACTTCTACTAATTTGTTAATCAGAGTTTCTTGTTATTTAATAGTAGTTACAAGAATGTTATTGTTGTATTACTCATTTGTTCCTGTGTAGTTATTCATTAAAGGGTCATGAAACCCCCTGTTTCAGCAGCAGTCAGTTCTCACCACAGTTTTGAAAAATGCTACAAAAGTGGGCGTGGTTAAGCTGCGGAGTGGAGGGGGATGAGGGGAGACTGACAATACAGCAACAGCTGATTCAGACAGTTTATTTTCCTCTCATTAAAAGCATTAAAAAAAGGTTCCCACAAATGCACGTTGCAAATGACTATTACATGCAACACAATATATACATGGTATTTGCTATAATTTAATACACAATGAAATGCGCAGCCATTCGCATTTTGTTCTTTCTTTGATAACTTTTGAGACTTATTGAGTTTTTTTAGAACTTGTGTGACGCAGAAACTCTTACAAAGCAAAAACAAACATTCGTATTTTATCCATTAATGCATCTCTACCTTATTGTATGTGATCTCACTGTTTGAAGCGCCTGTCAGAGGATGAATAAGGCCGAAGTCCACCTTTCTCCCGTTATCGTAGCTCTCTCGAGAAAAATGCTTGCTACACACAAACGGTTTCGATGATGGCCAACCAACCGCCCACAGCCAGTCTAGCACTGGCAGCATCGCGGGGAAATCCATGCAACACCCGAACTTTTACACAACGAAAACAAACACTTTGTTGCGACCCATAAACGCTTCTCTCATCTACTGCGCGATCTACAGTTTGACATGTCTGTCATTTGAAAGAACCACGTGGTGTCCTGAATAACTAAGAGACAGTGTCTTCTCATAGGATAAGAAAACTCAGTCTCATTAATAATTATGAGACAATGACGCGTCATTAAAGTATTATAGTGCATCGCCATGTCACAACCTGTGACGTGAACATGGTGTAGATTTTAAACCCGGTGTTCTGACTATTTGTGCTACCTTGACAGATTTTGCTACCTCCCATTGAAACAGTGGGTAGCAAAATTTGACAGCGAAAAATGCTACCTATCAGATTGTGCTTCCAGCGTGATATTAACGTGGTTTATGTCTTTATTAACATCTACCCCTACCCCAACCCTAAACCTACCCTTACAATAATGCAAGTACTGTAGTGGTAGCACAATCTGATATAGCATTAATCATTAGAAAAAGTATAAATTAATAGCGAAAAATGCTACTTATCAGATTGTGCTTTATTAATGTCTACACCTACCCCAATACAAAAACCTACCCTTACAATTATGCAAATACAGTAATTTTGTGTTATTTATCATGACAAAAATGATGTAATATTGATGTGCGCACGTGCAGTAAGCCCAGGTAGGACAATCTGACTGGTAGGATGAAATGTCAGGACACCGGAAGATGAAAATAGCAGAATAAATCTCATAATTAACCACTTTCCCCCTACAATTACATCTAACAGATGCTAACATTGTATTCAATGATGTTCAACACACATACCTCTGTTAAAATCTCAGAAAATTTAGTTTAGGGTTTCATGACCCTTTAATGTCGGAACAGTATTCTAAAGTGCTACCCAAAATATTACAGGGAACCCCTGGTATTAAGACTTGTATGGCTTAATGTAATGTAAATGATGTCTCTTAATGAAATATGTAGTTGAAAACCCATGAAAGATTTACGTTATTTAAAAAATCCATGACATATTTGGACCGATTTGGACAATGGGGGGTGCCATTTTGTTTAGCTGCACAGTGCGTTCTATGTCGATGACATCAAATGGTTTCACTTGGTGAGCTACTGACACCACCCTGTAGCTATTTTTACCGCAACACAACTCGGAATATAATATACGATGCCACATTGTGCAGCTTTTGGTTGTAATTTTCAGTCGATGGGCAACAATTTTTGCCTTTGTGTTCCCTACGCCCTAGTTCAAGACACTAAAAAAGCTCATACTTAAACTGCGTGCTTAACGGCTGTGTTCTCAAGATACAGGAAGATTACAACAATGATGTCAATTATGGCTTATGGATAACAGAGAATATACTGTAATCTAATCTAGTGTAAATAAGCTGTACAGCTCGGGACAAACATGATTTGAGATGTAAACCATAAGGCTGTTGTACTTTCAACAATACATAAAATATGTTACAACAATGTGATTTGTCTATGTTCTTCAAGGTGTAATATTTATTATGGAAGCAGGTGTTTCTGCCTTTTGTAAATGTGCATCAGTTTGCAGTCAGGTGTTATTACAAGCTATACAAATAGTTATTATGACCATACAAATGATTTTGCCTTAATCAGAATTTTAACCTTTTAGGATTTAGAATGTCATACCCTTTTTTTTCTTACAGAAAGTAATGGAGCAATCTCAGAGGACAAAGAGGAGGAAAATAGCTGCAAAAGTTGCTGAACATTTTCGTGTTGTTTCACAACAATTTGAACAACCACTAGATTTTAATTTGGAATCTGCCAATGATGAACCATATGAGGATTCTGTCTATCATGACTGTGTCGAGCATGTGACAGAGAATGTAGTAAATGAATTTTCAGACATTTTTTATGATGCTTTGGACAATGACATTTACGATGATTTTGAAAATGGGATGGGTGACGATTCCAGTGACTTTGACCTGGACTCTGAATGTTCTGATTCTGAAGATGCAGCTTCAGACTGACTAGATGACTCAAATGGTCTTGCAGAGTGGGCTGCAGAATACAACATCTCTCAAAATGCGTTGTCTGCTCTTCTGAAAATTCTCAGAAAAAAAGGCCTTAATGTGCCATTGGATGCTAGAACCCTAATGTCCACAGACCGCAAGTGTGATGTGAAAAATGTAGCAGGAGGATCATATTATCATTTTGGAATAAAGAAATCAGTTCTAGCAGAATTGTCATCTTTAGATTTTGATCTGAGAGATCTAACTGACACGCTTAGAGTTAATATCGATGGTCTACCATTATTCCGCAGCAACAATGTGAGTTTGTGGCCTGTTTTGGGTAGGATTAAGGAGATCCCAAATTCAAATGTTTTTATGATTGGCTTATACTCAGGTGTGACAAAACCATCAAATGTGCAAGAGTATTTAAATTAATTTATTCAAGATGTTAAAGTTGTTGTACAGGAGGGTCTTCATTATAATGATGTACATTTCACAGTTGCTGCTCCTGATGCATTCATATGTGATGCTCCAGCACGTGCATTCCTCAAATGTGTGAAGGGCCACACTGGGTATTACGCATGTGAGCGCTGCACTCAAAAAGGTGTCCATGTAAATAGGAGAATGTCTTTTCCTGAGTTGTCTGCAGAGATAAGGACTGATCAGACATTTAGGGAAATGGGCTATGAAGAGCACCAAGGAGGAGTTTCGCCCCTGTCTGAGTTAGGTGTGGGATTAGTCTCAAGTTTTGTCCTTGATTATATGCACCTTGTGTGTTTGGGGGCGATGCGCCAGTTGATTTATCTTTGGTTAAAAGGGCCTCTGAAATGCAGGCAGTCTGTTCAAAATCTCACTACGATTTTGGCATTCATGGCTTCTGTCAGGCAGTATTTACCGAAGAATTTTGCTAGGAAACCAAGGTCTCCTCGAAATTAGTATGTGGAAGGCGACTGAATTGAGGCAGTTTTTGCTTTACACTGGTCCTGTTGTCCTTCTTAAAAATATGCCCAATACAATGTATAGAAACTTTATACTTTTGTCTGTATCTATAAGAATTCTTCTTAGCCCTGATTTGTGTACAGAGAACTGTGACTATGCTGAAGATATTTTGAAACTTTTTGTCCCAAGATTTTGGCATGATTTATGGCCTTGAATTTGTTGGATACAACATACATTCTTTGATACATATTTCCCAAGATGCACGGAACTTTGGTCCTTTGGATAGCATTTCCTGCTTCCCATTCGAAACATATTTAGGTAAACTTAAAAAGATTGTACGGAGGCCCCAAAATCCTGTGCAGCAAATTGTCAGGCGCATCCATGAGAAGCAGAGAGTGGCGAAACGTAAGAAAATATCTATTTCCTCTCCCCTCAAACAGCTCCATTTCTCTGGACCAGTGACTGATGAACTTGGAACATGCCAGCAGTACAGGCAGTACAATGATGGACAGACATTCATTTCTTGCTGTAAAGGCGATAACTGTTTTTCCTTAGGTGGAAGAATTCTCATTGTGAGAAATATTTTGCTTTCTTCTTGTGAAACTGTCAAGGTACTCTGTCACTTCTTTGAAAACTATGAATCTTTTTTCAGCTCTTAGAATTCACTTTGTTTCAAACTTATTCAAAGACTTGCATGTGGTATCGGTTGAGGAACTAAGGAGAAAAATAGTGCTCTTGCCATTTAAATCTGGATATGTGGCATTGCCACAGCTGCACTAGCCTGCTTGTTTTGCATTTTTCCAGCATGCTACCATTTGCGGTTGTGGATTTTTTGGATGGTGGAGGTGTAGCTATTGTACCTTGCAAGTGGTTTACTGGACCAGAGGAAGATGCTTGTTACTGGCCACCAGGACGAATGAACATCAGCAAGGCAGTAAAGGATGAACTTGTTCCAAACCCTGACTGGCCGCAGTATAAAGTGCGCGTCTTGGGAAAAGCAGGTAATGTGATTGTTTTTGAATGGTGACTGGTGATAATAATAATAATAATGTTAATTTATTTAATAATACAAATAAGGCATGCAGCTGAAATAGTGGTTGCTATTTTTTTATTGTTAAATGTCTATTACCTACAGGAAACTATGCCCACGCCACAGCAAAGCTTTTGAAGTCTGAGGCGACCTCAGACTTGCAGTCCGAGTCAGATTCTGGAAGTAGGATGGGAAAAGGGAAGCGCAAAAGAAGGTAAGATATATTTCTTGGATACATAGATTTTAAAAGCAACAATTGTTCTTGAAAAGTATCATTACCATTTAAGCACCACAAGACAAACGAGAATGCGCTGTCTATCTCATGTCTATGTGAAACACAAGTTCCTGTTTGCACAGGAAGACACGTGCCAGTGTTTTAGTCGCATATGCTCCCTAATTTTAATACGTGCGAGCTCAAAATATATTTGGGAGGTCAAAATAATATATAATGTATATGTACTGACAGTAACAAGGTTGCGCAGCCTCTCGAGGAGAAATGGAAACAAATGAGCGCAGCACACACAAACTCAGTTAACATAGCCTACTGCGGTAAAAAAAGGTGCGCAGTACATTTAGGGCCCCTGATACCCCAGCTAAGTCCCTGGCAGTAGGAGCCTGTGATACCACGGATTTAGATCCATCAGCTTGTATCATTAATGTTAATCAAACAAGTCAAAGAGAATATCACTTCCTGCTCGACTAAATAACTTCAGCTTTAATAAGAATCAATGTATATTTAATTAAAACAGTAAAGTTGAAGTAGTGCTTCTTTAATGCTACTGTTAAATACATAGTAGCTTAAAAAAAAATAAAGCACTGTTTATTTCATGCATTATTATTCATTGTCCTATTATCCTACATTGCACATATACAGATGTAATTTGAAACTTGTACAACTACTTAATTATGCTCTACATTTTATGAATTTCAAGGCCAGTATGTCTGTCAAGCTCAGATGAGGATGGTGCTGGGCATGATCATGCATCCAGTGGGGCTTTATCTCCCCCAATTCCAAAGAACCTCCAACCGCAGGCTGCCCACTCACTCAAGACCCGTCCATTTTTCCAACCCCCTCCACCTTCAACTCCTTTAATGCCCGTTACTCCAGACCGACTCAGTACAATTCTTCAAGATGCCAGTTCTACATTTAGAGATCGGCATTTACCTCCCCCAGTGCCAGAGAACCTCCAACCAGAGGCTCCCCACTTGCACAGGACCCGTCCATATATTCAGCCCTCTCCACTTTCAACACCTTTAATGGCTGTTACACCAGACCACCCCAGTAGAGTTCTGCAAGGTGCCAGTTCTTCATTTAGAGATGGCATGTTTGCCCGTCTCCTAACTGTCCTGGAGGAAATAAAGGAGACGCAGAGGGTTCATGGGAGGATGATACAATCACTCCTCACACAACGGGATGCAAGTGCAGTTGCTGCTCTTCCAGAGGACATCGTTTTCCCCCTGAGGACAGTCTCGGACGTTAATGCAATGGAGCAAAAATTGTCAGACCCCACCTTCAAAAAACAAGTGGTATGTTCTAATACAGGGGTGCCCAACCCTGCTCCTGGCAATCGACTGTCCTGCAAAGTTCAGCTCCAACCCTAATCAAACACACCTGAAGCAACTAATTAGGGTCTTCAGGATCACTTAAAAATTAAAGACAGGTGTCTTTGATTAGAGTTGGAGCTAAACTTTGCAGGACAGTCGATCGCCAGGAGCAGGGTTGGGCACCCCTGTTCTAATATGACCAATTTAGCAGGTTCACAGGTCCTAATGTTAATGTTTTTTCACGTACAGTACTGTGCAAAAGTCTTCGGCCACCACCAGCTTTGTTGTTTAAGCAAAGTTTTAATGACCATCCATATTTATTTTTCGGTTTGTTTATTAACATAAACAGAAGGTACACAAAATAAGAACAACAAAAACAGTTTTCAGAACAAAACGGCTTCTTCAGGCAAAAGTCAATATTTTGTGTAATCTCTCATACCTCTTTTGGGGAGACGGTCCTTAAGTTTTCTTAAGTAATCCTCTGGCATATTATACCAGGCTTCTTTGTGCACTTCCCAGAGTTCATCTTTAGATTTAGGCTGTATTTTATTTCTTTCTGTCTAGGTGATCCTAGTCTCAGCCTCAGACATCATGCCCACTGAACGTCTGATGCATATGGTACACTTATCTGGAAACACATCAGGAGTTTCCAAGTTGTCATCTGATTTGTTTAATTCTACAGGTTGTCCTGGAGACTTGTGTGTCACATTGTTTAATGGTCTGTCTGGAAACAAATGCTATGATGACCCCTAGTAACAATGAGCGCTTACAAACTAAACGCTGGATTTTAAATGTATGTAAAGTTTGCGGCTCCATTATTGCAGTAAACTTGCACAACGTTCTTGAATGAATTATTTATTAAATGCACGCCGGTCTGTTATCGTAGGAACATCAACTTGAACACCCCTAAACATGACGTGGAACAAAACTGATTGGTTGCGTTACATGTCAGTCAAACGTCCTCTTGCCCTCACATTAGGCGCTCTGAACCGTGCCAACATGGCAAACATCTTTATTACTACTTTAATAGTACACTTTTCAATTAATTTATAAAAGGAGTCAGCGATTTAATCATAGAAATACAAGAAGTAATAGAAATATTGTAGAATGAGGTGTCATGTTTCCATATTAAAATAAAGGTTTTAAAATACAAATGTTGCCCTATTCAAATACATATTTTTTTAATAAAAATGTCGCCATATTCAAATAAAGGTTTTAAAATGTAGGCTAAGTGTCACTAATTAAACTAGTAAATACAGTTAATTGTCCGACTCTTGGATGTCTGCATCTCAAGAGAATGCAGAATTCAAGTGACAAATTATGTTTTATAAACAAAGTTTGGGAGGAACACATTCAAACGGTCTTTCTAATCAGCTCGAGAGGAGGTATAGCCTATATACCCGGGCTAGAGCCGACTCGCCACCACCCCGCTCCTCACTCTCGGCTGGGGATACGGGGAGAACTTTGGGTTTGGGCTAAATTCCAAGCTCGGAGCCCTCGATCCCCTTGGACAGCACACCAAATACGCTTATTATATTTTTTTTACTCTATTCAATCATTTGTAAGTGTGAACTCATGAAAGCCACTGCCACAGGTAATCGGACAATATTTATTTGTTAAAGATTTATTTTTGGCGTCTCATCATGTATCTATAAATCAAAATGTATTGCATTTATGAAGAAAAAGTTCAGCACCTAAGGCTCTATCACTATTCCCTCAATGGTGTACAGTGTCTTTGGGTGGATTAGGACTGTTTGTCAAGTCAAGTCAAGTCTGCTTTATTGTCAATTCTTCCACATGTACAGCATACATACAGAGAATTTAAATTGCGTTACTCTCAGACCCATGGTGCATACAGATAACACTAACAGTAGAGCCTAAAAATACAGATAGATACAGATTAAATATAAAATACAACTATACAAATAAGGGCATGTAAAAAAATAAGAAAAAAATAAAACTAAAGTTAAATAAAGCAGCGCAAGGCACATGGCAGATAGAGTGCAAACCAGTGAAGTGAACAAACAGTGCAGATAAAAAGATTGTAGTGCAAAAAAAGCTTATACAGTCTGATTAAAGTGACAAAGAGCTCAGAGAGCAGTTCTTATTTAAACTGACTGAAGAGGTAGTAGAATGAGGTCAGTTCTATGCTGAATGAGGTAGTGAGCAGACCAATGCTGCACAAAGTGGGCCGGTGCCACCCCTGGCCACCACGTAGACACGCCCCTGGTGAGACGGGCGTTGTAAATGTCCTGGAGGGAGGGGAGAGAGGCACCAACGATCTTCTCAGCTGCTCTCACTATGCGTTGAAGGGTCTTCCGGCAGGACGCGTTGCAGGCGCCATACCACAGTGATGCAGCTGGTCAGGTTGTCAGGACCCGGAGCTTTGCGTGCATTGATCCTGCTGAAGGATCTCCTCACGCTGTCTGGGGTCAGCGTCATCACCTGGTCACCGGGAGGAGGTGGAGTCTTCTGTGCAGTGGTGCTGTTTTGTTCCTCACGAGGTGGGGGAGGGGGAGGGCTTTGTAAGCTCCTCTCTGTGTGGTGTAAACAAAGTCTAAAATGTTTTACCTCTTGTTGAAAAGTTAATGTGTTGGTGTATTTTTGGGAACACACTCTATAGGTCTGCATGGTTGAAATCCCCAGCTATGATGAGAAAAGCATCAGGGTGGGCTGTCTGCTGCTCACTGATGTGCTGGTACAGTTCATATAGTGCCTCGCTCCTGTTGCTGTTGTTGGAGCTGGGAGGGATGTATACAGCAACGAGCAGTATGGCTGTATATTCCCTCGGTAGATAGAACGGCCGGCACTTAA
>NW_015542366.1:1409512-1415476 GCF_001515605.1 Sinocyclocheilus anshuiensis | reverse complement strand
TAAGATATTTTTGATGAAATCCGAGAGCTCTCTGACCACACATAGACAGCAATTTACCTAACATTTTCAAAACCTAGAACGTTAGTAAAGGCATCCTTAAAATAGTCCATGTGACTACAGTGGTCAGAGAGCTCTCTGATTTCATCAAAAATATCTTAATTTGTGTTCTGAAGATGAACGAAGGTCTTACGGGTTTGGAACGACATGAGGGTGAGTAATTAATGACAGAAATTTAATTTTTGGGTGAACTAACCCTTTAAAAGTTTAACTTTTTTTTCTTTCTTTAGATAGTTGTGTTTTCTAAAGTTGTAAATGTACAAGTCCTAATAGTCATGTTCAAATTATTATTAAACCTTGCTTAATAAAGTAAAGCATGAACTACTGGTTTCTGTTCATTGAATACCTTTAACATTTGATTGTAGTTTAGTGGATTACATGGAATGTTTGTGGGGTTTACTGTAAAATAAGGTAACCCAAACCAACAAATATGGTAGCCCATATATATACCCGTTGTGACCCATAAGAGCCCTAGATAAGTACTATCTGGGCCCCATCATTAACCCATGTGGGTCCTAAATGGGATCTACCTGGGCTACCCATATGGGCTTGATAGGAAGCCCATCATCAACCCATCTTGGGCTAACCCATGTGGGGCCACCATAGAAACTGAGGACAACATTGGCTGGGTCCCAGGTGGGCCCCAGATATCAGCCCAGGTGCAACCCCTTTGAGCCCCACATGGGTGTGTTGGCTGGGTTGTCTCCGATGAAAGTTTATACATTTATCCGGTGTAAAATGATCACTGCAGAGGTGGGTTTTGGTGGTGATCCTCAGCTCTCCATCAAGGTGGCTCTTCACAAAATTAATCCAACTCTTTTTGATATAATCATTATTAGGAAATTTAAATAAGGACACCTAGCTATTTTGTATGTTATCGCAACCAGGAAATACGCATTTCAGTGACAAAGAATAACGTGATATTTAGGCCCTGGAATGTGAATTGTACCAGGAGAACCCCGCCAAAAAAATGTGTATTTGACCCCCAAATGCGATTTTTACTGGGGGACCCCCTCAAAAGCAATTGAGCTATTTTCAGGCTAGGTTTGAGTAGTAATTGGGCGGGTTTTGTAGTGAAAACCTGACAACCCTGCACCAGACAGAGCTGTCGGCGATTCTTCCTATTGTAAAGTCATGCAGTGTGTAACCTCCTGTCGTTCCATCGTGCAGTGTCAACACAGCAACAACTGAATGCTACCCCAGATATTCGTTCAGTGTGAAACCAACAGTGATGCGACGTCTTTGAAAATCGTGCAGTGTGAACTCGGCATAACGGTACTGACAACTCGAGTCGCGATTGAGCAGGTGAACTGATGCGAGCAACTTCATTTCCATCCACTCCCACGTGTGCTGGAACCCACAGGAAACATATCTTAATTCCTATCTTATTCAGTCTATACATACATAAAAGAATTTCATACAAAATGTCTTGTCTTGAAGATCTTCCACTGATAAGACTTGATAATGCAGAGAATGAATCTGAACATATCACTGTATTTATTGGCCGAGTATCCTCCATCCACCTGATAGCTAATAATATTGCTACCATCTCTGTAGTGTAAACTCCTACTTGATCAGAAACTCTTTTACCAATCTTGATTTGATAAGTTGGGACAAATACAGCTGCTGATGCTCGTCCTGTCTCGTGATCTTTGGAACCATCAGTGAAAATTGAGATTGCGGAGTTGTAATTCTGTTCTAGATACAGCGCAGCGTTACTCTTATGTGTTGGCGTAATTTCAACTGAAACAGGAGGACAGGGCGGGGCATATCGAGAAGCCCCACCCCCTTTTAAAATAGCCAATAGCGTTTCGTTTATATCACAGCTTGGGCCAGAGCTGTTGACCTGGTAAAGCCTTATTTGAGAGATTATGACAGCCACAGTCTAATAGATTACCCTTTTAGATTCAATATGAAACTGTTTCTGAAGCAAAACAGTGATTATAATGATGCTGAGGATGTGTAGTTTGAAAACTGTCATTTATGTTGGTGCAGGACACCGGTGTTATCTCTTCTATTCGCTAGTGCTCTTTGTCTAACCGTTTATCCTCCTAATCTCATCCATGTCGCTATAAAATATAGCATTCTGTGTTGAATTCTAATGGATCCGATACGTTTTGTGGTCTGTGCTGACTCGCGCATATGATCCGCTGGACCGGAGCAGACTGTGTGCGCAATGCGCCGGTTCGTGTGACACAACGTGAAACCAGACTTCTTTCGCCCCAATGGAAAGCATATTTCAGGGCTCTCAAGTCTCACGTATTCACTGTGATACACACATTTCAACCAAAGCCACTAGAAGTCAAGCCTGCAACCTTTAGCCAAAAAAGCATAACAGCTAATGCTAACGCTTCCGGTTTGCCAGTACGTGGGAAAGGAGACCAGAGGCCGTTGTTTTTTTTGTTTTTGTTTTTTGAATGGATGTATGTTAATGGAGGAGAGGCTTCACTACACTGAATAAACAGCTTTTTAGAGGAAACAGCTTATCATTTAACGAATCGAGAGCCTATCAGCTAATCTCCAACATGTTTTACACTAAGCAATACTTTTTGCTGATTTCAATTCTCTGTGTGTATGTGCTGTACATGTGGAAGAATTGACAATAAAGCAGACTTGAGACTTGAGACTTGAGACTTTTGGATTGAGCTATTTTTAGTGTTTACACCGAAAAAAAATGTCGTTTTATAAGAGAAGTCACTGATTTTTTGCGGGATTCAGCGTAAGGCATTTCTCATTCATTCCTATGGTATCCGTAAACGGCGAATGAATGTTGCACAACTCTGACTGAAATTCAGTGAAGTCAAGGCTGTAATGTGATTGGTTATTAAAGTGTCATGTAACACCCCCCGTTTCAGCAGTGGTTAGTTCTCGCCACAGTTTAAAAAAATGCTAAAAAAGTGGGCGTGGTGCGCCAGCGGAGCGGAGGAGGGGAAAGAGGGGAGACAGACAACACACACAGCTTCGCGTTCAGACTGTTTCATTTCACTCCCATCGAGTTAAAAACACAAATAAATGCACACATATATATGAACGCGCTGTTGCACCTCTGATAACTTTTAAGGCTTATTCTGTGGTGTTTATATAAGCCTTTTGACGGGTTGTCACGGAGCTGTAAAAACGGTTACACTCACTAAGTGAATGAATCGCGTTTGTGCCGAACTCTTATTACAAAGCAAAAACAAACACTCTTCTTCGATCCATGAACGTTTCTCTCGGTTAACGTGCGCAATGTCAACTCACAGTCTGAAACGTGTCATAGCAAATCAACACATGCTGTTGTGAATAATTAAGCAAAGCGTCTTCTCATAGGATAAGAACATGCAGTCTTATGAATAATTTAATAGACACCGACGCGTCATCGACGTACTATAGTCCATTGCCACGTCACAAATTGTGACGTCAACACAATGTAGATTTTAAACCCGGAAGATGAAAATAGAGCAAAAACTCATGAATAAATTAATAGACACCGCCTCAGATGTACTATAGTCCATTGCCACGTCACAAATTGTGACGTCAACACAATGTAGATTTTAAACCCGGAAGATGAAAATAGAGCAAAAAAAATTAACCAGTGTTCTCCAACAGTTACAATTATCGGATGCTAACATTGTCTTCTATGATGTGCAACACAAACACCTCTGCTAAAATCTCAGAAAAAGTAGTCTGGGGTTTCATGACCCTTTAAAGGGGTGGTTCATTGCATTTTCACTTTTTTAACGTTAGTTAGTGTGTAATGTTGCTGTTTGAGCATAAACAATATCTGCAAAGTTACTAAGCTGAAAGTTCAATGCAAACGGAGATATCGTCTTTTAAAATTCTGGCAGTTTAATGCCTACAAAAATGGCTGGTAGGGACTACAACGAGTTACTTCCCGGGTTCGTGACATCACAAACCCCGATAAACCCCGCCCTCGGGAAAAGAGAGCAAAGGGGGCGAGGCCATGCTGCACTGCTTTAGAGAAGAGGAAGAGAAAACTAGAGGTGCATGTAATTCTGTGCATGTAATTCCGCGATTCTGTCTTCTAACGATTCTAATAGATTCACAAGTTTCAAAATCAATGTTCTAAAGCAGCGGTTCTCAATACTGTTCCTCGCGTCCCCCTGCACTGCACACGCTCTGCATCTCTCTCTCTCTGTCTCTCTCTCTCTCATTCAGCTCAGCTCCAGCAATGAACTGTTACAATTAACCGCTGAGGTGAAGGGCGGGACGATTAGACGCGCACTAGAAGTGGTTTAGCCAATCACAACACACTGGGCTAGCTAACCAATCAGAGCTCATTGCCTATTTCTGAGGGAAGGGCTTCATAAAAGAAGGAAATGATCAGCCCGTTTCTCAGAGAAGGGACAGAGCGGTGTGGAATAAAGCTAAATTATTTGAAAAATAATGCGCTTTTTACAAGTGATCCAAGTTGACCGTTACGTTTTCTCCAATAGTAATGCTGCGTTCACGCCATATCGTAATTACTGTAATTTCGAGATGACAGCACGTGACATTCTACTTGAGCTGTTCACGTCTTCGGACTCGGAATTATGCTTTTCTATGGCAACACTATCATGACTTGAACGCACCAGTAGCTCTCAGAAAACTCCCAGTTCACAAATTGTAATTACGAGTTCTACGAGGACGTGAAAGCTTTTTACAAGTTGGAATCTTGTAATTACGGGAATTCCGATATGGCGTGAACGCACCTTAATACAGACCCTTTCATCTCCCTATATTAAGATTGTTCAACCATAGTTCACACGCCACACCTTGTATGTTTTCACGCTGAGAAGTAAGGGACGACATGTCTCTCTATTTTCTATTAATGAACAATTAAAGTTCAAGTTCATAGCTGTCTCGAGTCAAATGCCACCTACCAGCCAGTCAGAAATTAGAATTAAAATGTTTCCACATAAATTACGTGATTCCGCTGCGCTGCAAGCACGTTCGTTGCTGGCAACATGGATGCACTCGCGCACACACACACGAAGTGGAAGCTGGAAGAGCAAGATGAATGCTGTAACCCCCTCAATTTTTTTTTTAGCATTTTGATTTTACGATTCATGGACGAAATCACTTATCTGTGATCAAAGACAGTGAGAGCTGATGTTGGGGAATATAGTCACATTTGTGCTAAATTACTGATAGTCAAAAACTAGCAAACTGCTTTAACTTAGTTTTGGCTACCTGAAAGTTAAAACAATTGGCAAATCTGATAAAAGACAGACAAAATAAAATAAATTGTTTTATGTAACCCATTTCAAAAATACAAATGTACCAAAAATAAAAAGAAACTTGGCCCCAAACAATCCAACTGAACAGCAGTGCTCAGTGTACATACTGTAGGCCTACACATACAGTAGGGTTGTAGAACTTGCCCTGAGCATGTATGTCAAGCTCTGAGAGAGTGAGAAAATTTTGTTGCGTTTTGGCTACCTGAAAGTTAAAACAATTGGCAAATCTGATAAAAGACAGACAAAATAAAATAAATTGTTTTATGTAACCCATTTCAAAAATACAAATGTACCAAAAATAAAAAGAAACTTGGCCCCAAACAATCCAACTGAACAGCAGTGCTCAGTGTACATACTGTAGGCCTACACATACAGTAGGTTTGTAGAACTTGCCCTGAGCATGTATGTCAAGCTCTGAGAGAGTGAGAAAATTTCAGCTTGTTTTTTTGTTGCACATTTTGATGCCTTGGGGTGGGGGCCAGGGGGCTCCCACTTAAAGAACTGTGGCTTCCCCACTCAAATGTAGATGCAGAGAGAGTTCTCCATAGTGAGTTTGAACAAAACCAAACCTAGGAACAGTTTACCACTGGACGGAGCCTCAGTGCTTTAAGTGGGAGCCCCTTTATGCCTAACATACTCATACTTAAAAAAAAAAAAAAAAAAAAAAAAAAAAAAAAAAACCATATTT
>NW_015542366.1:1366906-1409428 GCF_001515605.1 Sinocyclocheilus anshuiensis | reverse complement strand
AAATCTCCAACAAAAAAAAAAAAAAAAAAAAAAACCAACTGCAATTTTGATTTGATGGAGACTTTCGTATTAAGGGTGTGGATGGAAGTGTTCTAAGATAATAGGAATACAAATTTAAAAACAAAAATAAGAGAATGTTGTTGTATTATCATGAAACTTTTGTTTTTAAATCAAACCAAAGTGAGTAGCATATGCAGAAACCAATTTTATGGACACAAAAAAAAGCCTAATGCATTAGTCAACAAGCACAAAATATTTACGAAATATTTATTGCATTATCAATGGAACAATTTTATCAAGTCACTTTCACACTTTATCAAAAGCTTGAAAACAAGTTAACAAAACCTCCCAAAAGACCAGAGTGTGGTGCCTTTTTTGCCAATTGCACTTATTTCTCTGAGGTAGACCTGAAGTGTGGGGGCACATACACATCCTTCGGTATTCTTGCCCGTCTGAAGAATTGGTGCAGTGGCACGGTGTCATTCTGAGGCTTCCGACTTCTTGGTTCTCCTGGCCTTTCAGAGTGGATATTAGGATTCTGCATGTACCCAAATGAAGGACCCTGACTGTAAGGAAGTTGTGCAACTTGTGCCTCAGTTTTTTTCAGTAAAGGAAGGTGCACAGGTGGCCTTGGAATTGAAGCTTTGAACCGTGGCTGTAAAAATCCTACAGGTCTAGATCCAGTATTTTCTGTGGAAACATCACCTGAAAGCACCTCTGGTCTCAATGGTGGATATGGGCGTTTGGAAAACTGACTGGGCTGGTATTGTGAACGACTTGAGATTCCTGTGCCAGGGGTATGGACAACAGACCTCTGATACAGATTTGGAGATTGGTCTCCACCAGTCTGATACTGGAGATACTCGGGTGTCTGGCTTGAAGCTGACACAAATGGTCTCAACTCTTGAGACAATCCTTTAACAGGAAAGTAACTGGTTGACCAAGGCTGTTGGACTGACCCATAAGGTTGACTAGGCTTCTGGTAATATTGTGGCTGGAAGGGTCTTGAATCTTGAGAAGCAGGATAAGGAGGATATGGCCTTGTTTGAGATTGCATATTTATGGGAATAAGCGGAGAAGTAGGTGATAAGGGTGTGGTGGAACCTTTACGACCATAACTACTTTGGTAAAAGTACTGCTGGTACTGAGGAGGCTGGAAATGTTGAGTTGGCTGGAAAAGTGGGGCACCAGAATCAAGGGAGCTAGAAGCAACAGCACTAGTCAGTTGATGTTCTGAGTATCCTTTCATGGGAGGTGTATCAGGATTAACAGTTGCAAGCGGAGTAATGTCAGGCTTTTGATAACTAGGATTTTGATACTGCAATGGCTGATTTGGAACAGGAGGCTGAAACATCTGTGGGTGAATCTGCAGTTGTTGATTGTCATAAGAGCATAGGAAATAACCAGGTGGAATATACTGTGCCAAGCTGGCAAAAGCAGGATTTACTTTAAGTGGATTAGGTTTAGGAAAGTTCTGAGCCGACCCATACCACTGATACAGTGCAGCACTAGGGACAGACACTCTTGAAAGTTGATATTCTGGAGCAGGAGAAGGCTCAGTTTGAGGAGTTGAAGTAGGTTTTTCAAAATTATATGGATACTGCATGTAGTGAGATTCAGGTTTAGGAGCCTTAGTGACCGGATCAGCAAGTTCCTGTTGCATCTGCTCATAAGAGACATGGGACGGTCCATTTTGAATACTGGAGCTAAACTCGGAGCTCGGAACAGTAGGATCAGTGGTCGGAGCGTAAGTCGGTGCAGGAGTCACAGGTTTACTTGTTAAATGGTCTCTGTGAGCAGTCCGTGTTGGGTTGGGAAGTGAAAATGGGAAGTTCACAGCTAGATTAAAAGAGCCAGGCAAAGACGGTATTCTAGGCAGCAAAGGACGTCCGTGTCGAGAGGGTGTTCTAGCTGCATTTCTTGCCGGCTGCTCAACAGGAAACACTTGCTCCTCCACTATCTGACTGGCTACTGCTTTTGTTGGAAATCCAGTTGGTGGCTTGTGGTATACATTGGGTTCCCTTTGTGGCAGTGGTTGGTTTGTCACAGAAAGCCCCGAGTCAGTGACCGGAAACACTGGTATTGGCTCATGTGGACAGGACAGTGTGATCATCTTGTCTTTTAATTTAAATTCCAGATCAGAACGACCATCCTGAGTCACATTTAAACCACATGTCAGAAATCATTTTAAATCTTTACACAAGTTAAATTACTGCACCAACGGTTTAAAAAAATAAAAATAAAAATACCCCAAAACAAAAACAAACAACCACTGTACTTACTCTGACAGTGACGCCACAGCTTGTATATGGAATCAAAAAGGTGAGATATTCCTGGTTAGACCGCTTCCGGTGCCAGCATTGAGTCGCCACGTAAAGCAGAGGTGCCCATTCTCCATTTACTGTGAAAACATTAGCAAATATCAGCAAGACCACAAGTTTCAAGCCTCACAGAAACACCTTCCCCCACCATTAATCAATACTTACATGCAACTGACAGTTCATCTGCTGTTCCATCACCAACAGTCAATTCCATGTCATTGTTCTTACACATGATGGAGGGAGGGGTCACACTTACAGGACAGGACAAGTCAAGATCTGCCCCATACCAGCTCAGAGATAATACATATTTGGTTTGCTAGAATGGAGCAAAAAGAATAAAGGGAACAGTTTTAAGGGTCATCTTATTGGGGCCCACATGTTGCAATTACAATAAACCCCGTTACTGGATACTTTTGTTCAAGCATGGCACATGAAAACATGAGTTTGCTTCATCCATAACTGTAGACGTCCAATGTATCTGGACATTAAAGTCTAAGATGGTCATATCAGAAAAAGTGCACCTTTCATTTGTCTAGCAAGAATAAAAACAACATGGAACAATGCTTATAGATCTTATTGAAACAGCAATACAGAGACTGAAATGAAAACAGTGCAAGCTTGCCTCTTGTCTCATATAACAGGAATCATAGTTGAACAGCAGGCGAATATCTGTGTTTGTATTCTTGATGGAAACACCACAAAATGCTACCAACTGGTCCAAGTGAAGCAGGTCTCCATGTGCTATCAGTAGAGAAAAGGACAAAAGCTGCGGTTTAAATAGCAATAACGTCATTAAACTAATTAAGCAGTCAAATACAGAAAAAAAAAGTAGTCTACATTCCTTATAAATTGCAATATAAATTATCCGCTGACATCACAAAAAGCATTTACTTGTTGATACGAATTATGTCAGAAAGTTGAGGAGATCCGGTTTACACTTACGTCCATAAAATTTGATATTGGTCACATCGACATGGTTTAGAAGAAGTGTTAAGACTCGGTCGCCGCATTCAAATTGCTGTTTAGTTTGTGTCTGATCTGCAGTAGGCCTTTTCAGTTGTCCATCTCCCACAAATTTCACACTTCTTCGCTGTTTTCGATTCGGCCAAAACGACTTAAAGGTATCGTCACTTGAAATCTCGTCGTGAAATTTAAACATCGACAGAGCGCATTTCCTCTTAGCAAATTCGCTACAGAAAACACCATGAAAAGCCAACAATAAAACACAGAGTATTGGGAGATATCCGCATGTATTCATCTTGGATAGGTTATGTCTGACTGCCGCTAATAACGTCTCATCATTTTTGGTGTTTTGTTCGCCTTAAATTATGCTCGCACGAGCCAATGCCTATCGAGCTACGCATAAAAAATTTCAATACGGCAACTCTATATAGGCTATGTAGCGAAACGATGCCTGTGAACTTCTTTATTAAATGGCATGAGCCACAGCTGAAGTTAATTGTCAGTAATTTTCAAATAGGCTACCGAACCGCACGCAAATAATCACTAAACGGTTGTTAACACAAACGTATTATAGTCAATAAACGACTACGTTCTGTTAAATCTTCTTTAATTTAGAAATTGATCAAGTTTTAAAACACTGTTCATGTCAGATAAAGGGGGTTCAACCGTTTAAATTGTAAAACAATTAAAACAATTAAATAAACATAACAAAAAAAAAAATAGGATACTGTTAAAACAATACAATTTGGGTCATATATTGTTTTGGCCATATAGCCATATGCAATAATCAATAACTTATAGGCTAATAGGCCTACAACATGCAGTGGCATTGATATGAAAAATATAATTTAGAGAATTATAATGAATAGAGAACATTATAAAGATCAGTATGTGGCCTACACAGAAAAAATAGGCAATGAAAACACTAACAAACTACTGCACACACAGGGGGAAAAAAACGCATTTTATGGATTTTGTATCAAAAACTTTCATTTACTGAGCTATATCTTTTGGGTCCAGTTGCGTAAACATAAAAACAAGTCTAACCAACTAGTTAATCAAGAGATAATCAGTCTATCAGTCTAATTCTAATTAGACGAATAATAAAAAAAATCCAGATACACAAAATATAAGAGCAATCTTAAACTGCAGAACAGTGTTTAAGAGAAGAAAAATAAATAAAATAAACAAATAACCACATCGTAAAAACAAAATAAAACACAAAATAAAATAAAAAAATAAATAAACATATAAACAACTAAACAATAGTTCAAATTTTCTTCCTTTTTCCTAATTTGCATTAGAGACTTTTTCAAAGCTTCCATTTCTGATAAAAATAGATTACACTTTGGTATGCATTTTGCAAATTTCTGTTTATGAATATAATATTTACCTTGCAAAATGTAAAAGTTAACGACATACTCAATCATTTTACTTACTACGCACAAATAACATCTTTTAAAGATAACACATAATTAACATTTCTTCGCAGAAATAGAAAGGCACTAACATCAGACCAAAATCTAAGAGACAAATCACAATTATAAAACAAATGACACAAGTCTTCCTCATGTGTGTTACAAAAACTGCAAGTATTGTCAATGTCCATGAATTTAGAAAGAGCTACTTTACATGGGTACATTTTGTGAAGTATTTTGAAATGCACCTCTTTAACTTTATTCAAAATACAAAATTTGTAAGGATCTGGCCAGGTCGTTTTCCAATTAATATCAGACATTTTTGCATTCCAAAATAACTTTCCTCTAGGGGAGATTTTATGATTTGATTGCAAAATTTGTCTAATATCTTTGTTATGACAAGAGGAAGAAAATATTTCAATACCATTCATTTTTAATTCTGGAAATATCCTTTCATTGCTACCAAAAGAGAGGTGATTAGGCTATTTATTAGTTGTATCAACCCATTTGGAATAGCTTTAACCACTTGTTGAAATTCTTTAAAGGGGATGGGAAAGTTGTAAACATGCATAAAGTCTTCATAAGACAGAATGTTTCCTCTCTCATAGAACGTATCTATAACAAAATATATATTCCTTTCAAACCACCTATGCAAAAATAACGATAAAAAACTTGTAAGACTAGTAATCCATTAAATCCGCAGTAGGTGTCGCTCCAAACCAACTTCAGATGACTCATCATCAACCTCTGCAAAGTATCTGCGCATCATTTTCTGCCTCTCTGCGCTACTTTACCGTGATTGGAGAGATGGGTTTTGACTGGCTCTGAGATCGCCCTATTGTTGGCTAGCCATGTGCTGCGTTTATGGCCCGTTTTATGCCTGCAGTTAAGAGTGCGACTCCGGGCGAGTGAGGGAGGAGTCTGCGGTTAGCGTGTATCTCTAGAAGAGCTGAGATAGGATGCTGCGGCATGCGGATAGGTCGCTATAGCACATCATAGCTTTAGGTAACAGGACGACGACGTCGCAAACTCTTGCACAGAATTATTGAGCACTCGGAAAAAGTAATTTACAGTGCGTTTAAGGAGGCATCTAAATATTGTCCAGTCCGGCATTTAAAAAATAAAATGTTTTAGTGGCTGTTTTGACATTAAGATGATGGTCTCTTATTACACCTCGTGCATGAATTTCCAGTGAGCGACAATACAGTTCTAGGATTTCGCTGGATGTGGGGAGACGACGGACGAGGTGCGGAGAAGTGCGAATATCCTCGGATGGTGGGGCATCAGACAGGCTACGAAAAAGAAATTGAGAGCTTAAAATATCAAAGGTAACCTTTTATTATCTGTGCCACCGCTGTAGAATTATCATGCCAGTGAGACTGTAAAGTTATTATTTATTAATACAATCAAGCGTCTTAGAATCGACATAAAAGAAAGGGAAATCTATTTTAAAACTGTAATAGAACGTTTAGGATTGACTGAAAACTGGATGAAAATGCATCCGAACGCATGACGTGACACGAATTCCTTCTGTGTTCCATCTGTAATTCGCGGGAGCTTTCGCATTAGCTTCCATATTTTTGTCTAATGTGGTTTGCTAGAATTAACCGATAAATAACAGATTGTTTATGCGTTGTTTTAAACGGGCGTCCAGTGAATATAAAACATGAATGCACTGGCTGAAGATATGCTCTGTTGGAATAGTTTTAATCATTTAATGGGATTTAACACCATATTTTCTCTTAAACCCTTTTTGTTGTTTGTATGAACAGCATGCATCAGCATTTTAGATGACATGTCAGTTCACCTACTGTATCTGTGACTTAAGAAAGAGCATCATCAGAGTGCCTCTTCTCCTCCTCCCACATGATATTGTAGTTTAGTTGGAGATTTGTGCATGTGATCTTGGTAGAAATAAATCTAGTATCCCAAAAATAAAGTGACCCTTTAGAAGTGATAAAACAATTGCTGTTTATTGCATAGCATTTATGCAGCTTTAATGTGGTGATGTCAGCCATGGCTGCTTAGTTATCAACATGTTTAAGTGCAAAGACACATAACTGCAGTATTACTAGCACATGGTTAAAAGTACTGTGTGAATGAAAAGCATAGATTCATTTTGAATCATGTAAAAAGGTCATTAGAGCCTCCCTTCCACTTTCTTCCTCAATGCTTTGCTTGGCACATCTTTAAATATAAGGCAACTTTTTTTTCTAAAAACATGGATATTCTCAGTAAGTCATCATTGGATGGCTGCAGAATTTTTTGATGTCGAGTATTTCTTAAACACAAGATGTCATGTCTTATAATATTTCCCTTACAGCAGGATATTGTTCCACCCTGTTTCCCTCTCATCCTCTGAATATGTTCAAGGCCCTGGCAGGAATCTGTTTGCTTCATCTGACTACAATTTTCTTCCTATTTTGGGCAACTATTGATGATGTAAGCTCACATTATTCCTCTTTTATGTGTATGTGTATATATATATATATATGTATATGTGTGTAATAAAATCCATGTCTTCTTCATACATAAAAAACATGACTTTTTAACAGATGTAAAAAAGTATGTGTTGTGATCTGAATGTGTTTGTACCGTCATTGTAGTAGTCTGTTTGTAGTTAATGGTAGGTTTTTAATTTTCCCAGGCATGGTGGTTCACAGAGAACCTTTATACAGACTTGTGGGGCAGATGGGTGATGGAGAACAATGATAATGTCTGGGTGTACATGGACATACCAACCTCATACCGGAAAGGTAAGACAATGTTAAAAGTATTTTGGGACATCTGCCTGTTTTCACTAGTCAAGCCAAAATAAAGATTCGTCAATGATGTGGGGTCTTCAGTGATGCCATAGAAGAACCATTTGGGGTTCTCAAAGAACCTTTCAGTGAGCAGTTCTTAAAAGAGACATTTTTTACTTAGTCCGAAGAACATTTTAATAATCTAAAGAAACTTCTTTTGCAATGAAAATATTCCATGGATGTCAAAGTTTCTTCATGCCAGTAAAGAACCTTTATTTTTAAGCGTACAGACTGGGACATTTACATGATGCCCCTTTAATTAATCCCTCTAGACTATCTGCAGGCAGTTCAGGTGTTTGCAGTTCTGTCCTGCCTGTTTGCTGTGTTCTCTCTGTGCGTGTTCATATTCCAACTCTTTACTCTGGGCAAAGGAAAGCGGTTCACCATATCTGGAATTGTGCAGCTCATCTCTTGTAAGTTAATGCTTCTGTAAATCTGAGGTTAAATTAGGGCATTATTGAAACATTCCTGTGTGGATCATTGCCTTTAAGGTCGTACAGGTCATACAGACATTCATTTTTGTTGTACATTTATACATTTCTCTTGGACCTCTAGGTTTCTGCATAATGGTGGCTCTGTCAGTCTACACCGATCACTTTCACAGAGGCGAGAAGAATGGCTGGTATGGCTGGTCCTACATCATGGCCTGGTTTGGGTGGCTGCTGACCCTCTTCACTGGAATTATGTACATCATTCTGCGCAAAAGAGTTGATTAAACTTTAGACCTCGCTAAAGCCTTAATTATTTTATTTCCAAGTCTTAAGTGCACAACTTGAAAAATAAGGAGTTGTCTCAAATATTACAGGCGTTGGTTGGAATTGTAGAAACTTGTGAAACAAATCACAGCATCAGCAGTTCATTGAAACTTTTGAGCACATTTGCAAAGTTTAAAATCTGTCAGTGAGAAATTGTTGATTCAGCATTTGAGGAAAATTTGCTAGAGAAGTTTCTTGAAACAAGAAGAGAAATGTTTTTTTGCATTTTTGTTTAGAGTAATACTATAGATTGGTTTGATGGGTCACCTTTCCTAGTTTCTCAAAGCACTGAGGGCAGTAAGAGGGTCTAAACACACTTTATTGCAGGAGTTGGTGTGTAAAGATTGTGAAGATGCAGTATATACAAGAATGAAATGTAAAAAATGTGTTTATAATATGTATAAAGAGAAAGATAAGTTGTACATATAAAGTACATACAGAAAAATGTTATCATAGTGTAGTTTTAAACATCACTTGCACTTTAAGAAATAGCATTGTCTTAAACATGGGTTTATTTTCATGCATATTTTCTTTCAATTTATTTTTTTTGTGTGTGTGTTTTAAATGGCAATAGCACAGGATAGTCTCTAGGTCAAAATAAGGGTCAAATCTTTGTTACTGCGATGCATTATGGTGCTGTTCAAATTTGTGATCATCCGCTTGGATCATGTAGACTTCTGAATACACAATCCTTTTGTAATTTCATTGTACAGACCCTCTGCCACCATATTTACTTACGGTTTCTGTGTGGAGAAATGCTTTCTTGATAAAGACATCATGGGCCCTGTTGCTATGCCAGCCATTTTTGATTAGCATGATGATGATGAATGATTGTTCATGTGGTCAGATGATCACCCTGTAAGATCCTAATTCTAGAGCACAGAATGTTCCAAAATAATTTTTAGAATGCTTTGGTTTTTTAAATGTCGATATCTATTCATAATTTTATGGGCGTAATTATTCAACATCCTCTCAAGGAAGAAGCTCCTTACTTTGTTTGGTTAAAGTTTTAGCCAGCTCTAGATGTATTTCTATGTTGCAGTATGACAGTAAATGGAAAGGACTTTATTTTTTCAATGCAAAGCCAATCAGTGTAAACCTGGGAGGACATTAATTTTAGTAATCACACAAATAAAGACCTTGCCATAAGATAAGAATTTCTTTTGTTATTTTATTATTTACAACATCAATATTTTACAACTTTAAATAAGCTTCAACATAATAATTTACCTTTTTCACACAATATCTTGCCATTATATGAAAATGGGGAATAACGTGTACATTCATATCACAAAAGCAAAGAAACCTTCTGTTATTTGAGACATTTTCATATGAGTATGTACAGCTCTGCTAGGTTCAGTGACCTTCTACATTCCTCATGCAAAATGCACAAGGCACTGGCTTAGGAATGTTCCAATAAGAACTGTTTTGTGGGGGTGTATGGCACCAAATCATATGCCCTGACCGGAGGGTGTAATTCGTTCCTGAACCACTAAGTGGAGAAGATGATTCTGTTCTGCCGAAAGGAGAGGCCTGTTGTGAGAGAAGAGAAAGGTGTTGTTTATCTAATTCCAAAGGCTTCAGTCTTAATATATATAAATGCATAGTATGAGTCAGGAAATGCATCAAGTTCACCATAGTTCTGTCTGGAGAGCCTTGAGAGATTCTGTATCCTTTTCCTGACAGGCCATCTGTAAACAGGCCAGTCAGACCATTTAGCCATCTTAATCCAAGATAGGAGTTCTACTAGTAATTTATAGCATTTTTGACATTCGAGCAAACAGTGCAGTCTAAAAGTAAGACACCACTACTGAAAATGCTTCTATTTTGAATTTTTCTAATTTTGTTCACTGCAAATTACATTAATTACATGTAAAAATGTACATAAAAAGCTGAAATAACAATTCAATTTTTTAATATGTGACCCTGGACCACAAAACAAGTCATAAGGGTCAATTTTTCGAAATTGAGATTTATATATAGCCTGAAAGCTGAATAAATAATCTTTCCATTGATGTATGGTTTGTTAGAATAGGACAATATTTGGCCGAGATACAACTATTTGAAAATCTGGCCTTTAAAGGTGTCCAAATGAAGTTCTTAGTAATGCATATTACTAATCAAAAATTAAGTTTTGATATATTTACAGTAGGAAATTTACAAAATATCTTCATGGAACATGATCTTTACTTAATATCCTAATGATTTTTGGCATTATTGAAAAATCAATAATTTTGACCCATACAATGTATTTTTGGCTATTGCTACAAATATACCCCAGTGACTTAAGACTGCTTTTGTGGTCCAGGGTCACAAATATATTTCTATGTTGTTTAATATCATAATGCTTTGTTTTAAATATTTCAGAATCTGAAAACTTGTTTTCAGATTATTTCCAGGTTTAAACTGGATTTTGAATACAGGTTTTAAATGTGGTTATTTTAACAACCTAATTTTACAAACAGATTTTAAATACTCACCACAACCGACTGTAGAAGGAGGAACACATTTTCTGGAAGGAAGTTTACTAAAGGACAGACGGTAACAACAGTTTATAAAGAATAGCAACCAAATAAAACATTGTGCCTGGTTCTCCGTTTTGCTCGCAAGTCTTACCCTGACTGTGTGAGTCGAAGGATTCCCATGCATATCGCTCTAGTGTTTGAGCATGCTCGGGTAACAGCTTTTGAGGGGGAGGCTTAAAAAAAGATACTAATACACGAGTTTCACAATTTTAGTTGAATTACTGAAATAAATGAACTTCGCGTCAATCTAAATGAACTTCTTTAAAGTTTTTTTTTATTTTACTGAATAAATGAAGTGTCATTTGAGGATAGTAAACAAACACTAATGCTATTGGTCTGGTTTCTTAACATATTGTCCAAAATGTGAGCTTATTTGTAAAACTTACAGATTTTAAATATATATTTTACCTCAAGCAACATAAGAAGTAATACCCTGGAGATTTCGCACTTTGCTATGATATCCATATATGCTCCTGGAATTAAAACAAACAGAATTGAAGCATGAATCTAAAGAATCTTACAGCATATGCTTAATTTTCTTGGCGTCATTATTATTAGCAGATGTCAAATACACAAACTAAAAGACTGCTGACTCAGTCTGCAAAACAGATGTTTGACAAGCGTGAAAATCAGTCACAAAATATAACATGACTGCTTCTTATAAATTTGTGATTGCAGGGTATAATCAGGAAATTCAAATAAACAGCAAATCTGGTGAAAATCCCTAAAATTAGGCCACCAAACCACACCCAGCTAGATTTCAAAACTAAGACTGATTGTATAATGTTGTGAATGTTCATACCGACAGGGGTGTTTGTCCCGGGTAGCTGTAGTCCTCTTTCCTGACACATGTGCTGCATCTCAGAGAGAACAGCAAGAGCGCCCTCATGATCACCTACCAATCAAACATCACATCACAGCTCTGACAACCACAGAACGGCATCTGAAACGCAATACCAAAATGAATCATTGCATTCTGGCAGGAAAACGCTGCTATCTTTGAACTCACGGGTCAGTATTTTGCAGGAGGCCATTTCCCACAGTGACAGCAGGGCCTCAATTGGAGTCTGAATCTGCAGTTCTGTGGCTCTCTGGAAATGAACTATCGCCTCCCCGGGTCTGTTCATCTCCTACACACAAATATATAAACAGGACCACAACATGATTAAGCACCGTGGAACAAGATGAATATGCGCTTTAATTCATTTATGAACAGAAAGCCGCTCCATGTATTACAATGATTAATGTCTCACCTTCAGAGCATTGCCAAGCTCCAGTGAGAGACTGGCCGCCATAACAGGCTGATTCATCTCAATATAGACCTAAACAATATATAAGTACATATTTGCAGTATAACATCTAAAAAATATTTTAAAAAAAAACACAATCTGCATACGATTGCAAGATTTTAGGCTTTTTACTATATTAGTCCAGTAGAGAGACGTATTCTTCAAATGACTTCAATTAATTTTTAGGAGCATTTGAACATGAAACATGTGAAACAGAATCTAGCAGCTAACGAAAATTAGTTACATTTGTTTCATTTCCGGGTGATTTATTACTTTAGAAACAAATGTTGGTTTGCTTGTATTGGTTATTTAGCTGCTCATCCTCACCCTCTCTTCCTCTAACTGTGAATGAGGCTGTAATAGTGAACAAAAGTGAATAGCAAGTAATATTAGGCTTGATGGTTCTGTCAGGCCAGGGTTATTAAAGTTAAATAAAACTAAAACCATAAAAACATTTTCCTTACTTGAAATAAAATAAATGTTATATAAAACTTGTTTTATTTTATTTAGTTTAACTAGTTTAAATGTTCTAAAATATGTAAAATTGAAATAAACATTTATAAAACCTACATAGACATCAAAAACCAAGAAAATATGACAAAAACAAAATGTAAACAGAAAATATAAAAATAAACCGTTTTAATAAAAACTACAATAATATCTCAATTATACTAAAATAACATATGTCAGGCTAAACTGAGCAGTTTATTTGTATCAAAAATATAAAATCACAAGTGTCTTTTCATTCTATTTAAATCTGTGCATGCAAGTCTGAGCCCAGCATTCTGTAAAATAACAACCTGTTTTTATATATGCTCATCTGCTTGAGCATAAGCATCTGGTAATAAATTTGATTCCGATAAATACCTTAATCGCAAAACTATAGCAGTTCATGGCTGCCTGCATATTCTCATCGAAACCAGGAACCCTCAGCGCTCTGGTTTCCTGTTCTGAGGCCAGAAAGAGTCTGGCTGCATCAGTCAATGCCAGGGCTTCTCCTGGAGCATTGAACATGGTCTGCTCACAGCTACGAAAACAGAGAAGAAGAAAAAATTCCACATGTTGCTCACATCAGACACAAGGATGAAGAAATGAGAGAGGCTGTGTTACCGGGCCATGGCGAGATTACAGAAGGCAGCATACTGAGGACAGTCCTGCTGTTTGAGCTCCTTGGCCAGCTGACCTGAGGAAAGATGTCATATAATGATAAACAGAGAGTAGCACTGCTGCACAGCATCACTCTTCTGACACAATACTCACCGAACTGTTCACTTGCTTCAGCGACATTAGGCTTCCGCAGAAAACGTCTGTGATTTAAAGGAGGAGAACTAAATATTAAAACGCCACTAAATGAGATTAATTTGACAGGTTGAACTTCCATACTGAACGTACTCTGGGATTGTTCATCATAAAAAGCCGCTGGCATGAAACTAAACATCTACAAGATGTCATCCTCAGCTGTTCATACATAAATCTTCTGTAATTTTACAATAATAGATTGACGCGAACTTTATTTAGTAGCTCTTGAGATTTAATTAGCAACATGCTTGTGAGGGATGTGTAGTGCTGGCATGACATTCTTTGGTTACGCTCAGTATTGTAGACAACATTAATAGTCTACCAAAGTTAACATTGCAAACATTGTAGTATTAGTGATATAAAGCTGTAATTTTAGCTCTTACTTTTTCAGTTTATTTGACACCGCCCGGTAGCGCGTCAGAAAATCTCCCTCGGCTGCCATTGTTGACACTTCAAGAGGAGCAAGAGACAGGAAGTTCAGATACGAGTGTTCCTATTGGTTGCACACATCTAAAGATGTCTTTTGATTGGTTTACACAGCTTAAGGGCGGGGCTTTCGCAGAAAATCCACCGCATTTTTATGGAAGAAGGTGAGAGGCTTGATGAAAAACGACACATATTCAGTCGTTTTGATATTTCATTTATTTTATGTTATTTTATGTTATACTGGCCCATAAAATATTCAATTATACAAAAAAAATCTTTATTTGACACCAAGTACATTCCAGCAGGTATTCATACATGAAATTCATTAACTCGAATCATTCCTTCATTCATTCACAAGTTTTCATAGACAGAATCAAATACTTCATCTTCTTGTGCTTTGCAGTGCTGAAAGAGAACAAAGCAATAGAAACGGTTGGTATTCTGAAACAAGACTTAAATTAGTTTCATGTTTACCTGTATATACATATATATATATACATATACATATATATATATATATATAAATGCAAAGTTTATGTCATGAAGTGTCTTCACTGCATTATTATATCTTCAGTAAATGCACTATGCACTCTGTGTTTATATATTCAATACCTGAAGTTGTATATTACATTTTTAAAACCAATTTTTAATGTAGGACTACATTATAGGCTATACATGTCATATAATATTACACCATTTATAAAACAAACCTTTTTAACTGATTTTTTCTTCAATGTGTTTTCTTCATGCATCGTGTCTGGATGCAATGAATCATAAATGGAGCTTGATCTGTATTGTAGCGCCTGTTGGACGGGAGTATTAGATTATGCATAAATTTATTTGAGACTTCATTTAAAATTCTTATTGAAACAGGTAGAAAAACCTTTTACCAACAAATACCAAAGACAGAGACAAAGAAAGAGCAAATGACTACTTTCCAAAAGAGAAACAGACTCTTTTACTGTTATCTCACTGTGTAGAGTGATGCAGATGCAGGATCCTCATCCAATATCACTTCATCATTCCCCCCTGGCCTCTGCTCTGCAACTTCATTTTTGTCATCTCTACAAGCAGGGTGTTCCTAAAAGTAATGAGGCAAAACTAGAGCTGAAACTAACAGTATCACATGTGTTTTTCTGGACAGTACATGTGTGCCCTTTTTTGGTCTTAACAGCACCATCTTGCAATCAAAGCAATTCTGGACAGTCCATCTGGAGCCAAGTGGGATTACACATCTTGCATAATAGCACATAGATCATCTTTTCTGAACTGACATTTACCGTTTAGTTATGAGTCCATAAATACTGATCAGTCATAACATTAAAACCACCTGCCTAATATCGGTCCCCCTTGTGTTGTCAAAGCAGCTCTGATGCGTTGAAGCATGGACACCACAAAATCTCATAATGTGTCCTGTGGTATCTAGACATTGGCAACAGATCCTTTAAGCCCTGCAAGTCGTGAGGTGATGCCTCCATGGATCAGATTTGCTGGTCCAGCACATCCCACAGATGCTCAATCGAATTGAGATCTGGGGAATCTGGAGACAAAGGCAACATCTACATTTCTAACTCTTTTTTTTTTTCACGTTCCTCAAATCATTCCTTAACTATTTTCCTGCTGAAAGAGGCCACTGCCATCAGGGGGTCTGAAACAATCTTCAGGCAAGTGGTAAGTATCAAAGTAACATCCACATGAATGTCAGAACCCTCCACCGGCCTGCCTTCTTCCCATAGTTCATCCTGCTGCCATCTCTTCCCCAGGTAAATGATACATACGCACCCAACCATCCACCTGATCTAAAAGAAAACGTTATTCATCAGATAAGGCCACTGCTCCATAGTCTAGTTCTGACACTCACGTGCCCATTGTAGGTGCTTTCGGCGGTGGACAGGGGTCATCATGGGGACTACGCAGCCCCATATGCAGCAAATTGTGATGCACTGTGTTCTGACATTTTTCTGTCATGGCCAGCATTAAGTTTTTCAGCAATTTGAGCTACAGTAACTCTTCTGTGATCAGACCAGATGGGCTAGCCTTTGCTCCCCATGTGCATAAGTGAGCCTTGAACGCCCATGACCCTGACGCCAGTTTACCAGTTGTTCTTCCTTACACAACTTTTGGTAGGTACTAAACACTGCATACCGGAAACACCCAACAAGACTTGGTGTTTTGGAGCTGCTCTGACCCAGTCGTCCAGCCATCACTATTTGGCCCTTGTCAAAGTTATTCAGATCTTTTCACCTGCCCATTTTTCCTGCTTTCAACACATGAAAGACTGTTCACTTGCTGCCCAATATATCTCACCCCTTGACAGGTGCCATTGTAATGTTATAATCAATGTTCACACGTCCAGTGTATAACCCCTCATTGTAAGATTGAGTCCTTTGAGATGTACAGAAATTCATTGCCTGAACTTTTACAGCATGAGTATCATCTAATTCATGCATTAAAGTATACAAGAAAGCATCTGAAATTAAATAAACTTACATTCAACAAATTAGAATAAATTGTTCTAATGTTTCTACGACACAATGTGCAGCCAAGTTTTACCTTGTAGCTTTTTAATATGTAAAGTGACCCAGCAACACTGAAGATGAGAAGAATTCCTGAGAATGCCATCATTGTGATGATGGCACTGTCTAACTCCTCAGGTGGCTGCTGATAACCTTTATCTGGAAAACCAAGAGTTGGGGTAAGAGTGCAGAAACAAGGAGGAAATAGAGAGAATGTAACAAAGGAATTTTGTTTCTGGCTCAGTTTTTGCATTACCGCTTTTCTTTTGCTGAAAGTGGCAGTTTCAGTCCAACATGTCACATGGCCAAACTCACGTGCTGTCTTTATTTTTTGTACGCATTCGTAATTAACCTCTTTATTTATCTGTCCAGCCTATCTAGATATATATAATTTATTTGTCCTCAGAGAGGAAATTCATTTTCACAGAGGGTGCGTATAGAACACCAAGACAGCTTATCACAATACAATCAAAAACAGTCCCATCACGTCACATCACATCAAAACACAAATGCATAAGCGTAAGACGATGGTTGATTTCCTATTGGTTCACAAGCCACAAACTTATCAAGTGAAAAGTTTCTGAAGTAAAAATCAGAAATTTAAACTGTTAATTTCAAGATTCATACATATTCTAATACTTACAAAAGCTCTGACTGAGAGATTAGCATAAGTCACCAGTGCATTTCAATCATGGAGCAAATAGAATGTAGGACCAGTCCTGGATGATCAATGATCTGCGTACTCACCTCTCACATGAACCACCAAATGCACTTGCTGATCTGTATAATAAAAGTAGTAATTGCCAGAACTGGAGCTATTGTGCATTTTGATATGTGCCATCACCGACTTTGTAGTTTCAAAAAATTCACTTTTAAGTTCTTTACTCCAAATTATCATCCTGCTCTGAGTATGGTAGCATTTAAGTTTGTTAGTAGTGTAGTTTGCTGGGATGTCCACTGACAGGTTGAAGTAAAGAGTTTCTCCTGCTAGTGCCACTCTGGTTCTGTTCAGCATATAGATTGTAGGTTTGGCTGGAGGGATGGAGGAGAGAACATGGCATTATTGAACCATCTGTGCTCTCCTGATATTTTCATAACTTATGGTTTCTAATTCAGCTTAAGAGGGTGTGAGTGAGAAATCCAGCAATACAATAATAAAAATTAAATAAAACACACACTGTAATGACACATAAATAAAGATCAACAATACCTTGAGTTTCCTGCCTAAAGCACAGAATTATGATCCAATACAGGACAAGCTTGGCTACATACATCCTTGAGCAAAATTTACATTTCCTTTCATTTGAAACAAAATCAGCCACGTTTTCTCTCTCTGTTGTTTAATCAAAGCTCAGAAACGAAGTGGTAAAGAACTGATGTCTGTCCAGACAACACGGGAAGTTAAGCCATATTACACCAGAGTGGATGTTCACAGGACCCTCATAAGAAGTACAATCTTCTCAGGATCTCGTGCAATCGTCAGAAACCACTTCCTCTCTCACTCCTCACTTCCTTAATTATGTCCTTTTACAGAACTGTTGATTTTGGTTGGCATAATTAAATCTAGATCTAAACTTAAACGTTTTTTCAACACTGAAATGCGCTTGCGCTCTTTCGAGACTACGTATAATCCATTCCGAATTTGAATAAAAGTTTTGTTTTTGTGCTGATAAGAGGACCAATGGCCACATGCACACGCAACAAACATACGACGACATAAATCCCTCATCACTCATTATGCAGTATGATTCATTTTCGAAACTGCAATGACTGACATAATGATTATAACCATAGTAGGCTAATGTACTGGAGAAAATGTCATTTGTCAAAATATATAGGCATTAAGCAATGTAAATGCAGACTAAAGATTAATAGAGAAATATTGTAATTTTATATCAAAATATGTTTGAAATGCGGTTGCAATTATGACTTGTAAATCTTACAGTTCTCTCACTGTACATTGCTATTCTTGTTGTGGTAAAAAGTTATCTGTTTTGCAGCATTGCAACAGTTATTTTACATAATTTTATCATAAAACAGTTACTTAAGTATACTTACTAAAATAAACTTGAAGTATACTACTTTTTGGTAAGGGCAGACATCATAATGACGTTGTCAGATGTCAAGACAAGACTCTGCTGACAGGATTCGTGTGTGCGTGCGTGCGTGCGTGCGTGCGTGTGTGTGTTTTAACAAAACAACCCCAACCAACCCCCGTGGGAATTCTCACTCCAAGCTGAACTCAGCCCTGGTTTATATGCAGAAGCTAGCCGGTCCGAATTCAGTAATGTGGTTTAAAAATGCTACTCTGTCTACTCTGACCACCAGGTGGCAGCAGAAGAGCACACGATACTTTGTGAGCGAGCGCATGACTCACATGAAATAAAGAGGAGTTCCAAAATAATCAAAAGTGAATTACGTAATGATTACGTCACTGTCACTGAAATAGGCTACACATAATTAGCGCCAGGGCATATAAATAAAAAACAGCAGTACAGAATCCTTTTCCACTTTTTCCTTCGTTTAGTATGAATTAAATATTACTGTATATATAGAAAAAATATATAATTTATGATTAACAATAGATAACAGATAGAAATACGATTAAGTGTTATAAGTGAAGACGTAAAAAATAAAAAAAAAAGATTAACAAGAACAAAATACAGCCATTATTATATATATCACCTTAAACATTCGAAATAGTGGAATATTCAAGTTCCAAATGTATGATAATGATAAAGAGACTGAGATAGGGAGATGATATATGGAGAGTGAGGTGAAGAGAAGAGCAAGGAATTCAGTTAGAGGTGACAAATTGCCTTGTTTAATGAGAAACAGGGGCATGAGTACCTTGTGACTTCTGAGCTGAAGTAAAGAAATACTCACATACTCATAAGCCAGGCAAAACTGACTTCACATACCACAAAAACAGACCAGGGTGAGAGAGAGAGCAGATAGAGGCACAACAAATATAACATCTGGATACCAGGGAATAAAAATATTTCCGTCCCGTAATCTCTTTGATCGTTTTATTTCTGCAGTCATAATGAGAGTCAAAGGCAACACATATAAGCATGGTAGTAAAGGACTACATTACCACCAAAGCATTTAAGAAAAGGTTAATTCTTTTGTGAGAAAAAAAAAAACTTTGGAAGAAGACTAAGAAAAATAGAAGGAGAAGAAGAAGTATAGACTTGTATATTTATTCTACTGTCTAAATTTAGGAATTTAAACTAGGCTCCTGGATATAAATGACCATAAAATAGATTAAACATCTTTTTGGTCATTTTCCTCAATCCAGGAACCTCTTTTATGTTATATCCTTTTTTTATTTTTTGAAGTGACTGTACAGGGTTTTTATCTTGACAGCGAGGTCTGGACAATTGTTTTATGAATGTCTTGTATTAAATACTAAAGTATGAATAAGTCCCCATCAAGGTAAATGGTATAACCTTTGGCACATATGTTTCTTATATCAAAATATATAAGACAGATATAAGTCTGGACATTGTTTTGTACAGGTTTAACTAGATTTAATTCAGACTTTTATTGTAGTGGCCCACAAATATTCACCCACCGTTACCATGGAAATAATACTGTAAGATGTAGAGACTGAATTATGAATGCAGTGCTTTTAATAAAGAGCATTCCAACTGAAAAGCACATGCAAGTTGATGCAGTTGTTGCTCAGTGATGTTAAAGTGCCTTTTGACTGAATAACAGAAATCATGTGAGACCTGATTTATGAGACTGACTGCTCTGTTCACCTGCTAGATTCTCTGTGTGTGTGTGTGTGTGTGTGTGTGTGTGTGTGTCACGAATCCGGTCTATGAACTTCTGTTCACTCACCACCAGAGGTCACCTGCTCACTACATGGACTCTCACACTACACAGACTGTTACACTATACCCTGGACTACATTTCCCATCATCCATTGCACTGATTGCACACAGCTATAACCAATCACACGCTCACCTGAAAGCTATTACACACACACTATATAACATCCACCCAGATCCTGCTCAAGTCGCTGAGTATTGTCTGTGTTTATTACTCTCCTAGTGATAGCACTTTACGGAGCCAGTTCCAGTTTTCCTAGTTTAGTCATGCTGCTTTCAAGTTTTCCTGGGACGTTCGTACTTACGAGTTGACAAGTCGTAATTAATTTTTAATATTTTTTTTTTAGACCAGGATCCCAGTATAACTGATTTTCAGCATCAACAAATGCTAAAATGCAGAGATTAAAAAAAGCTGTTAGCTAAATGCAACATGCAACATGGCAAAAAGATTTTTCACCTATAGGTGCAAAAATTATATAGCATTTTATTTACTTGGATTTCATTAACTAGCTGCGTAACAAAAACATGACCAATTTAAGTTTATAGGACAACTAAACTATCAATTTAAACAAAAATTTACCGTCAACTACAGACATTGCATCCATCGATTCCGCCATGTTTCTCACTGACACGCCCCCAACTCGGAAACTCGGGGCTTAAAGAAAATTTTGAATTTCCCACTCGTAATAACGACTTTGTGGTGGCGTTCATGTGTGTTCAACTGGTAAATACGATCTATCCGACATGACTTGAATGCACCAATAGTCTCGCCTGTTTTCCTGTGTTCAAGCTCTTGTCTGTGTTTTCAGATTACCCTTTTTGTCTTGTTGTTTTGGACTCTGTTTGCCCCTGCCTGGATTATTGCTATGTACCTGGATTATCTCTCTTTGCCTTGCCCTGTTGGATATTGTTCACAGTCGATCGACCCACGCCTGTTTACTGGACTGCTCTTGTGTTTTGCCCGTACCATACCTGTTCGCTGGTGTTTCGACCCTGCCTGTGGTTGACCACGTCTTTTAATAAAAGCTTTGCAGATGGATCCGCATGTCTCACGTCTCGTTCGCCCCGTAACAGTGTGTGTGTCCAGATTTGGCTATACTGAGAAAACGTCCTCGCAGAATGAAACGGGTCAAAAACTGACTGATGAGGACATTTTAAGTGGTTATCACTATTTGAAATGCTCATGATGTTTAGAATGCTTCAAAATGTTGAGATTTTATTAAGGTTTTGGTTTAATTATAATTTATTATGAGAACCATTATGAAAAGTCTTCACTATGTACTATATAAGGTCTGTTGTTTGTGTAATTTATTATGAAAACCATTATGTCTATGAAAAGTCACTATAAGAGGAAAAAGGGCAAATGATTGGAGGGAGAAAAACATCAAATAAACCTAAAGAAAAGGTGTACATCTGGAAAAGAGTGATAGTTTGTGAGGGAGTGAGAACACAGAGCCCAACAGATGGAGAGGGGGAGAAAGAGACCGAGAAGGAGAGAAAGAATTAAAGAAAAAAAGATGCAAGAGAAAAAGAAAGTGGAGAGAAAAAGTAGACAAAAGAACAGAAGGGTGGGGAAAGAATAAGACAGAGGTGAGAGAGAGAGAGGTGAATGTGCACAGCATCATAGTTCTTATGCAGGGCAGACACAAGTTTAAGTGTTTGCACACTGACTGTCAACAGACTTCAACACGGTGTTCAGAGAGAAGAAGTGGACAGGACGGCGATATTACAGCAAAGGAGAGGAGGACAAAAAACATCCCATTCCCTAAAAAAGTAAGTAATTTGCACTTTGGAATTTGTGGAATTTGAACTATTAAAAGTAAAAATGTATTCTATAATATTTCACTTATCTGTCCTGCAGTTTTACTACTCTTCTATTTCCCCTCTTTCTGCTGGATATAGCCTTCATATATAGCAGAGGGGTCCGTGTAGACCTCACAAGGCATCAAAAAAAAAAAAAAAAATTTTTTACAGCAAATAATAAATCCAAATGTAAGTAGATGCATTTATATCTGTTGTAAGTGTTTGATTGATATTCCTATTACATGTCAGTTCCTTCTGTCTGCATTTTAAAGCCTGCATGATTTGAAAAAATGTGTGAAATGGGTAAAAACTGAAAAGTGTGCTGATCAAACATTAATCCTGTGATTTTCGAGTTCCTGAGCACATCCAGATATCTGCTAAGCCACAACATGAAACTGTTTTAAGAAATGCCTCTTTAGGGACTCACTCTGCAAAGTCAATTACTATGATCTCCAAGTTAAATATTATGTAAAGCTCTCTGTCCCCTCTGGACTCTTTCTCAGTGTGGAGTCACTCCAGTTTCTCTTTGCTTTCCTGCAGCATTTCTCTGAAATTTGGTCATTTTAGTCTAATGATCATGTTTTTTTTGCGGTTCTGCCTTTTCGTAGTAATCTTACCTCAGAGCTCTCTCTCTCTGTGGCATTGACCTTTGTGGCTCCAGCACAAAGGAGATTTTCTTTCAAATAAGCTAATTGAGTTTGCTATCAGTTAGGACAGTCACAAGACAATCAACCCGTCATCCATCTCCCCTCTGTGTTCCTGAATGAACTCGAGTCATTTTGTGATCTGATCGTAATGGAGTGGAAATACCCGACACTTGCGTGATTGTTCTTGGGAAGTGAAGAGCACGAGGCACTTTCCATGGATATGGTAAAAAAGGCGTGAAACCCATAAAACATTTAAAAGTAATTTTTTCCTTTTCTTAAACGGTCAGAGAAGAAGGTGCTTAACCTACAGAAAATGTTGGTTTGAAAATGTGGAAAATAACATTGAGATTTTTTACTGTTTATATACCATGATGTACAGAAGAATCAATGCTCTTGGGTGTAACAATTTTAATTGCTGTCAATGTAATAATAATATTTGGTAAATAAAAGTAGTTAAACATTAAAAATAGTTTTAGTGTAATGAACTAAATATTATTTCAACAGATTAAGTCAAAATGATTACGCTGTTGGGTGATTTTAATAGTTGATAGTGCAGAAAAATGTAAAATTATTTTTTAAAAGGTAATCTAATATATTATAATAGAAATAACGGGACAACAACAAAAAAGAGCCCTGAAAAGGGGAAATATACAAAGAATATAGAAATTGTGAAACATAGAGGATATGATCATATAAAAATGCAGGCCTCTGCACTGAAATTTTCCACAGTATCATCGGCCCCTAAAACACATCTGGCTGTTTGTCCTGGAAAAAACAAAGTGCTCTCCCATGTGCCAGATGTATTGGCAGGGTAAAGGTTTAAATCTCTTGCCTTACATTGAGAGTGTTCTTAGTATTTGTTTACACAAACACTTAAGAGTATGTTAAACCAGCTATATCTCTTTTTGCTATGTTCACTAAAGCTTTCTTGGCTTGCAAAAATACGTTTTTTTTGCACATGAAAGCTGGTTGTTGGACTGTTTTATATAAACTAGAAAAACGCACCGTCCTTTGGGGGTTTGTTATCCTGAAGTAGGCAGTTTAACAGACTTACACTCTAGCCCTAAGGAGATTGTTTTCATGAAGCTGATTCTAAGCTACAAGCATTGAAACAGCACTTAAAATCCCAGAAAAGGTTTGTCAGTATCTATATCTGTTTAAAAATTATATTAGATCAAATTACATTTATGTAATGCATAAATACAGAGGTTATCCCTTACGCAAAGAAAATATATTTCCTTATGTATTAATGATCAATATATTAAATTATTTAAAGTGTATTAATAACCATACAGAATAAGGTAACACTTTAGAATAGGGAAAACGGTTGCTTATTAGCATGCATATTACTAGCATATTGGCTGTTTATTAGTACTTAGTAGGCACATATTACTGCGTTATTCTGTATGACCATGTTCTAGATCCCTTAACCCAATACCTAAAATTAACAACTACCTTACTAACTATTAATAAGCAACAAATTAGGAGTTTACTGAGGGAAACTCTTAGTTAATAGTGAATATGTGTTCCCTATTCTAAAGTGTTTCCGGGAAAACATATTCACTATTAACTAAGAGTTTTCCCTCAGTAAACAGTTTAGGTATTGGGTCAGGTTAAGGCATCTAGGTCATACAAAAAAAGGCATTAATGTGCTTATAAGTACTAACAAACAGCCAATATGCTAGTAATATGCGTGCTAATAAGCAACTAGTTAATAGTGAGAATTGGACCTTAAAATAAAGCGTTACACAGAATAATATGTACTATACTGAATAATACATAAGGAATTGCTACGTTTCATACAGTATATTGAAAATATTTGGCAATATATTTAGTTATATATCATAATGTATGTAATTTTACATTCATTAATACACTTCATAATATATAGATATGCATGCAATAAATGTACTTTGTGCATACATATATTTGAACATATATGTACTAAACCTATATTGTCCAAAAACTTTAATATCTGTTTTCAGTAAACACTGTTTTCTTATATACCACTACGAATATTTTCATACATGAAATGTGTATGCAAACAATAAAGTGAGATAAAAGTTGATGAATACGTGTTCAGCCTGTAAATCCATGCATTAACTCATGAAAATGAAATGAATTAATTGAGGCTTTCAACAAAGCTATTACATGTAAATAAAAAATGTAGAGTAGTAATCTTCATTGCTATATATTTTTATTTGTAGCAAACATACATGCACATATTGCAATATATTAAAAACAAGCACTATTTTCTCATATATAGTTTGCATTATATTCTCCAGTAGACTATCTATTTTTGTTTCGTAAGGCATCCCAATTATGTGTATTGTAATACTGTAATACTGTAATGAACATCTAACGCGTTTACATAGAAAAATAAGTAAAAAGCATAGAGCAACTAACAACGCCAGAAGAAAGAAATTTGCAGCAGTCTAGCCTTGAAAATGTTAGAGACCAGATTAGCTACAGAGAAGAGTCAATTGTGGAGAAAAGGCTTTGTTTTTCTTGTTATTATTCGTGAAGCGGCAGGATCGGACAGTTGTCATAATGTGGTGTACAAAGGACTCGTCATCCTATGGCATAGAGCATTTTAAAACAACTGGAGGCAATGGCGGTGTGACCTTTTGAGTATTTGTGAGGCAGGTCTTGGCGAGGAGGACCAGAAGCTCAGCCTTGTCATATTAAACTACGTCCTGTTAATGTATGTTTTTTGACTTTCTGACCCCACATTTTAGCACACTAAAACAAATGTGAAATTTCCTTATTCACATTAATAATGTATAATTAATACAAAGTTTCTGATATTAGTAGTGTCTCTTTTAGAGGTCTGACTTGGTACATTGATTTTTTTGCAGTGTTGACTGTGCAAAGTGTGTGCCAATCCCTAACAAAAGAAACACACTCTTTTTCTCTCTCATAGGCCTACAGATGTTTCCGCACATACGTACAAACATAGAAACCTCTTCTATCTCACCCCATTTCACACTCTCTTCTTCCTCACAGGGTTCGTCCTCTCTCTGAGTCCTTAAATGATCTCTTCAGAGAAGTCTCCCACTTACAGAGGCGCATCACAGATCTTAACAATCGCCTAGCAACCCTGGAACCCTTCCTCCGTCATCATGGTTACTGTGAGGAGGGGGAGGAAGGAGGGGATGGCAAAGAACTGGCTCCTCAGAGTGTGGGACCGAGTCAAGCAAAGTACCCACGGCGGTACGTGGTTCGAGTGGTCCGTCCTGTGAACAGAGTGGTAAGAACCAGACAAGCAAGTGTTCAAAAATGAAAATGGAAGGGTTAAAGCGAGCGAGAGTGAGAGGTAGAGGGACAGATGAAACATTTGCAGATATTATAATACAAATACATTAATGTTATTCAGGAAACATCCTTTATATTATGGATAAAATATAATTCACATATTAGAAATGTTAGTATACTATAGAAGTGTGCATTCATTTTCTTTTGTCTGTACTCCTTCACGTTTGGGTCTCAAAGGTGCGATTAAAGTTCTCTGGCAGAAAAGCGAATGCTGGGAATGTTGATTGTGGAAAACTTTCCCAGCAGGATAATACCAATTGAGATTAAAAAATAAATAAATAAATAAAAACCTTGAGAGTAAAAACAGACACTCCAGCTCTTTCCAAACAAGGATAAAGTCGTATACAACCAGTTATTATTTTCTGTGGAGAATCTTCAGTTGAATCATTGGTATCCAGAGATGTGTGTGACAGGAAGAAAATCAGGTGAATAAATGTTAATACTTAAAAACATTGACAGAATTATATTTTAATTTTTTTTACTAATTTTTTAAATTGTGCTCTTATATTGAACTCAATGCAGGGGTTGGCTGACACAGTATTAATTCTTTGTTGAATATCTCTGATGGAACATATTAAGATAACCTAATTACAGATGAAATCCTTAGTTCTGGGTAAACAAAACCAGACACGCTACTTAATTTTGTTAATTATGTTAAATTATGTTATGCAATTTGGGTTTGGTTGGCACAGTGCTCAATGAAAAAGAAATATACAGAAAAATTATAAAATATTAAAACTACTTTATGATTAGTATGATTCATTTTTGGTAAATGATTGATTTGACAAATTTAGTTTTACAATGTTTTATCATTTCTTTTATCACTTAAATAAGAATTTTTATTTTTTACTTCTCTGGTGGCCTTTTACATTAGGCACTGTATTACATGTATACAGTACTATATATATAGCACTTATTTTCACACTGTGTCTGTATTAAATTATTGTAGTCTTAACACATGTAATCTCTCTATACAAAAACAGAAAAAAAGAAACAATTTTTTGTCATATTTACAGAATCTGTACAGTTCTGATCCATAAGTAAAATTTAAAATAAGTGATTAAAATACAAGAAAGACAGAATTGAAGACAACAAAGGTGTAATTTTTGTCTTAAATTCTGATTCTCGGGATGCTATTAGAATGGCACTGTGCTCCTGGTCCAGTGGTCTAATAACTTTTCCCCATGTGGCTATAAAAAATCTTCCAGACAAAAATGTATCTCAAATTTCATTATTTGAAATATTTGTCTCCATATATTAAAAGGCTATGGAAAGGGGACATAATTATTTTATTTACAGCAGACATAATAGATAACCATTGCACTGTGCTCTGTTCCTTTTCATACACACACACATACACACGTGCACACACAGACACCTGTACGCACACATGTCCACTCGCATACAGAGGTAATCAAGCATATGATTTCAGATACACCTACAATCATATGTGACACCTTACTGGGGAGGGCATTAAAATGACTAACTACTGTATGTATGTAGAGGCAAGCGTGTGGTTATGTTCTGTATAATTAAATTATTGTCATTATACACTTTATGTGTGTACACAACGATCTCCATTCACATGCTTTTCATAAATGATGTCAGCTGGGTGGCATAATTTCTCTCAGGCTTCCAAATCTTATATTAAAACATGGTTCCCATCTCTGTGTATATGAGAGCAGCGTCCTATTATATACACCACACATTAACTCCTGCATACAAAAAAAAGCATAATTACTAAATATCACTCACATATGCACTTTCACACTCTCTAATAGAGAGCAACAGTATGCAGCTCACTAATGACATCCATTTCCCCAAATAATACTGAACACTAAATATGAACATCTGCATTGAGGAACACAATCGCTTATAATGTAACTCAATGCATGCTATCTAGAACAGATTATGGACATTTTGTGCTCTTATGTAAGAGTCAGAATCATAGTGGTGTAATTTTAACAGCTGAAAATACAAACCATCGCACAAGTATTCTTGGTAACACTTTACTTGAAGGGGTGTGCATAAGACTGACATGACACCTTCATAATCATGACATGACACGTCATGAATATGAAGGCGGTTTTATGCATGTTTATGACAACTGTCATTAAGTGTCATTCGCTCAGTTATGTCATTTTTAATGCAAATATTACATTATTTGACCTAACCCTGCTGAAAAATAAAACCAAAGTTTTTTTGGTAACACTTTACTTGAAGGGGTGTGCGTAAGACTGACATGACACCTTCATATTCATGACATGTGTCATGTCATGATTATGTAGGTATCATGTCATGATTATGCACACCCCTTCAAGTAAAGTGTAACCGTATTCTTTCAGCTGTGATCAAGATGAATCTGGGGTGTTATGTAACTCCCGCCACATGGTGGCAGTGTTGTGTCGGTTAGTTCACCGCTCGCTACTTTGACAGGAGTGCTTGAAATCTGTGGGCTACTGTTTTTGGTCAACACAGGACTTGAGACGTTTACCAATATCGCTTCATACTTAAAGTGGGCATATTTTCTGGTGAGGACATGTGACAGAATATTGGTACATATGAACATAAATACGTCTAGCAACTCACGTAAACGAGCGTGTTATCGGTCTTTCTTTAAATGAAAGTGAAGGCTCTTACTAATTACTTAACCTTAATCTTTCCATTCACGACTCCCTCTATCTGTGTACCTGTCAATCCTTCCTTCTACTTCCCTGCTTGCGTTTAGCTCTTTTTTCTCCCTGTCTCCATGGACACGTGTGGGGGTGTTGCATATCATCTGTACTTGCTGCTTCTGTGTATGTTGTAGCACCAAACCAAGACACAGTATACTACACAAATCTTTCTTTTTCTCTCTCTATCTTCCTCCCTCTGTCTCTCTCTCTCTGTTTCTTTCTTTCTCTAAAGGTCCAGTTGCTAGGTAACAGTTAATTGTCAAGAAATAGTTACATGTGTTGCAATGTATTCTGTGATTGGCTGCTTGAAGGACGCATGTGAGAGAAAGAGAGAGAGAAAGGGGAATGAGGAGGAGTGAGACAGGAATAGAAAGAGTAGATTTGTGAAATACTGAATTGCAAATGGTTTTAAAATAAACAGCTATTACTTTAAAAATAAACAGCATGTACGACGTCCTTATGATTAAACACAGCACTTTCATAGGGGAATCAATAATCAGAATATGTTTGACATGAATCGATAGATACAGAAAAGAGATAAATTCAGTGACATCAGTATTTGCTTGCAGTTTGTTCATGATGCAGTGAACCAGACGTATCCAGGGCAACACCACTGGCTAATAAGCTCTCATTCAAGTTTCATGTCACGAAGCAAACCTAAGCTTGTGTTGAACAGTCAGTGTAATATCAAATCTGCGCAAAGGGGCACATACACAAGAAACACATTTCACATAATAACAACTGAAAACCAAGTTTCCTCAGATTCTCGCTGGAGATGTATGGAAAAACACAGAAGGACTATGAGGCTTGAGATATCTCCCTTTTATTTTGTTTTTAGTCAACACTGTTTTGTACAAAGAGACAGAAGAATATATCTTAGCACTTATTTTCACACTGTGTCTGTATTCTCAATAGCGTAAGTATTGTGAAATGTCTCATTAAATTGTTGTAGTCTTAACACATGTAATCTCTCTATACAAAAACAGAAAAAAAGAAACCATTTTTGTCATATTTACAGAATCTGTACAGTTCTGATCCATAAGTAACATTTAAAATAAGTGATGAAAATACAAGAAAGACAGAATTGAAGACAACAAAGGTGTAATTTTTGTCTTAAATTCTGATTCTCGGATGCTATTAGAATGGCACTGTGCTCCTCTGGTCCAGTGGTCTAATAACTTTTCCCCATGTGGCTATAAAATATCTTCCAGACAAAAATGTATCTCAAATTTCATTATTTTAAATATTTGTCTCCATATATTAAAAGGCTATGGAAAGGGGACATAATTATTTACAGCAGACATAATAGATAACCATTGCACTGTGCTCTGTTCCTTTTCATACACGCACACATACACACGTGCACACACAGACACCTGCGCACACACATGTCCACTCGCATACAAAGGTAATCAAGCATATGATTTCAGATACACCTATATGTGACACCTTACTGGGGAGGGCATTAAAATGACAAGCTACTGCAGTGTTATCTTACCAGTCATCAAGAAAAAGATTAGCTCAAATGATAATGAATGAGAAGGGAAATAAAACAAATAACACAAAACACTGGCTACTATCCTTCCTATCCTTTCCGCCCACCTCCCTTGTATCTTCTGCTGAAAATGTCATCTCACATTAAACCTGTGTTTATCAAATGATATTAGTGTGCTTTTACAAGGCCACATCTTTAAAGTGTGAGTTAAAATGAAAGATAAAACTGGAAAGCCTTTCAGGAAGAGCAAAGTCATCTGTCCCTGACACTCACACACCCAATCAAACAATACTAGTTATACATAGTACTATTACTAAAAACTATAAGCTCGACTCTCCGATAGGAACACAGAGACTGACAGGAAATGCAGTGGTCTAAGTCTGTTATCACATCTATAGCTCTTAAAGAAATGCCACACTGTTATGAGATATCTTATGAGATATCGTTAAAGGATTTACTAAATAAAACTAACATGAGAAAAGTTGACCAAGCATAAAAAAATCTTAAGGGTACTTTAAAAACATGGTTCCATGCAAAGAAAGGTTTTGTGAGAGCAAGTGAAAAAATCTTGTGACAAAGACACAATTAGCCTTACATGGACAAAAGAATGGGCTTTAAAAATTATGCTTAACTAGTGGCAGTATTCCTAATGAAATCACCCAAATTTGGGATTGCCTGTTAATTTCCCTAACGAGTTATTTATCCATTTTCAAAGATCTTATCAGTTCATTAAGCTCACCACATCTGTTGTACAACCCGAACCTGTATGATGTGCAATTTAACAGTAAATTTGCAGTAAACACAACAAACTTCAAGTAAAGGATTTTATCTAAGCTGAGGGCCAACACTTCAACAAAAGACCATGTCTTCAGACTGCCCTGCCATGAATTCATTCCTGGTTTAAAAAACAATTAAAAAATAAAATGTAAAAAGAGAGAGAGAGAGAGAGTCCTAAATACTTACAACAAACCTCACATGGCTCTCGTTTATCCAATTAAATGAGTGAACACAGAGACTGACAGGAAATGCAGTGGTCTAAGTCTGTTATCACATCTATAGCTCTTAAAGAAATGCCACACTGTTATGAGATATCTTATGAGATATCGTTAAAGGATTTACTAAATAAAACTAACATGAGAAAAGTTGACCAAGCATAAAAAAATCTTAAGGGTACTTTAAAAACATGGTTCCATGCAAAGAAAGGTTTTGTGAGAGCAAGTGAAAAAATCTTGTGACAAAGACACAATTAGCCTTACATGGACAAAAGAATGGGCTTTAAAAATTATGCTTAACTAGTGGCAGTATTCCTAATGAAATCACCCAAATTTGGGATTGCCTGTTAATTTCCCTAACGAGTTATTTATCCATTTTCAAAGATCTTATCAGTTCATTAAGCTCACCACATCTGTTGTACAACCCGAACCTGTATGATGTGCAATTTAACAGTAAATTTGCAGTAAACACAACAAACTTCAAGTAAAGGATTTTATCTAAGCTGAGGGCCAACACTTCAACAAAAGACCATGTCTTCAGACTGCCCTGCCATGAATTCATTCCTGGTTTAAAAAACAATTAAAAAATAAAATGTAAAAAGAGAGAGCGAGAGAGTCCTAATTACTTACAACAAACCTCACATGGCTCTCGTTTATCCAATTAAATGAGTTCAGTGGTTTATTGATTTAGGTAATTAGGCAATTTAGTTAAATGATATGTTTCTTTTTGACTGTGCCCATCTAAAATTCCTGAGAAATACCTCTACTTCATATAAGTGGGTATTAAAACTGCAAATTACCATCAAATGGATATGGGAAATAACTGGAGTCATTCCCATCATTATCATGTTTTATGTTGTTAAAAAAAGCACTCTGACTGGCATAAACTGATGTATCTAGAAAGGTTCACTTCTGCTGTAAAGGTGCAGTAAAGGATTGTATTAGTTTGAAAAACAATAGGGAGGATATAGAAAAAATTCTTAGTGTTTATCCATACCATTGATTTTTATCTCATAAATTTTGCAGCACAGTTGGATTGTTAGCCTTAACTGTAATTCTTAAAATATAATCTAACCAATATGGTAAAACATAAATCCATAGAGTTACATCCTTTCTGTCTATTTACTGTACAGAGTTGAAAGAGTATTTACATGACAAAATGCAAGTATTTGCTGAGAATCTTGCAAAACCCTACATACTGTGCACTGGCGTCTCCCTAAGGAAAGTCAAGATAAGCATATCCAGTACTAAATGCATTCTAAGAAGAAACAAATCCATGACCAAATCCATGTTATTTTGCTGCTTGATCAAAGACTTCCTCAAAAATGGGGGAAGGTTGAGAAAAAAATAATTAATCGATATTTGTTTCAATATTATAGATAACACCATACAAATGTAACACCCCATGTCTCAACTCTCAGGAAGGATACTGTGCACTGTACAATGTTGTGCAAACCTCAGATATCCTACGTTCCTAGAAGCTCTTAGAATGATAATTCATCTGGTTCTCTTTAGAACCTAGTTCTAAAGATTAATACTATGAACACATTCAGCCTACTTTACGTCTCCTCATTATTCCATATCAGTGCTTATAATGTTAAAAGGAAGTTTCTAGAATAATATGAATCAGCCAATGATAAGTCTGTGTGCAGTGACCAGAAAGTTACCATGGCAATTATGACCTGTAAATCAGGCGTTCTGTAAGTCTTGGTAAGGCACATAACGTGCTGTGTATTAAACCAATGTTGTTCTAACAAACAGAACACTATAAAATAAAGTGATAAGAATACATTTCCTTCACAATGATATCTCAAGTACAGCTGAAGTACTTTGCAAATCATGCCTTGCACACACATTTTACAGCACTCCATACTGGTAAAATAAACTTGAATAACCAATAATAAAGAAACTGTCTCTGTCCTTGACCCATTCCTAACCCATCCCTTGCTGACAGCAGCTTGTTGTTGCTAGGTCCTCCACCGTGGTGGTTGCCAAGAGGCCCGCCCAGACATAGCTCCTTGGGGAACCGAGGGGCCACATTGGACAACACCCCAGAAGTTGCGGAGGCAGGCAAATAGGAAGTCACCCCCATGGAGGCCCGGAAGTCAGCCCGACTGTTGTTGAGGAGCTGTTGCTGCTGCTGCTGTTGTGGCATCTGTTGCTGCTGCGGCTGTGCCTGCTGCTTTTTGATGTAGTATGATTTGGCGCCGTGTAATAGACACTGGTCGTCGCCGAAGGTTGGGATGAATGGGTTCTGGTTCACCTTATCTGGGTAGAGAGATTTAGACAAGGAGTAAGTCCCGACCCCTCGGGTACCGCCCACACCTCCTCCCATCATGCCTCTATCCCTGTCCCTCATGTCTCTCTCACCCACAGAGCGACGGTGCAACCCACCTTCACCCCCATGGAATAAGCTAAATGATGAACCCCCACCCTTCCCTCTGTCCCCAAAATATGATGTTTCCTGCTCCCCTCCTGCATACTGCTCAAACATCTGTGCGTAGGGGCTCGCGCCATCCATGTAGCGGTCTCTGTCTTTTAGGCTGACACTTCGGGGTGGAGGAAGCATTGATGCTGCGCCACTGCCTCCAAACCCACCCATCCTGCCCGCCCCTTCCTTCTGCAGCTCTACAAATGTGTCATAAGAATGCTGCCTGCGCAAAACCTTACCACCTGGGCCAAATTTCCGCCTCTGTACCTGGGTTTGGGCCCCTGTGCCTCCCCCTCCCTTTCCACTCTCCAGAGGGTGCTTGCCCCCAGTTTGATCCAAGAGGAGGAGGTGGTTGTCCTCACTGATGTCATACAAGTTGCCCGGTTTCTTGCACGAATCACACCGCTTGCAGGTGGCTGAACTAGGGCGGCTTGAGATTTGTCCACTCCCTCCACTGGTTCCCCCTACTCCCCCAGCCCCGCCTCCCCCATGCATGCAACCTGGCTTGCTTCCTCCACTTCCAACCCCTCCATTGTGGCAATTGCGACATTCCCAATCCCCTCCGGCCAACCCTCCCACCCCTCCTATGCCCTTTTCCCAGCATGCATGGCCCTGTTGCCCAGGTGATCCTCCGCCCATTCCACCCTTACATTCTGTCTTCTTGGATTTACCTTTCAGGAAATCTTCCATGGGAACCAAACTAGTGCACGCTCCCCCAGCACCACCGCTACTAACTACTCCACTGCAACTGCCTCCGCCCAGTCCCACTCCTCCACCCATTCCTGGAGCATCACTTAAATCCAAATGCTCCCATGGGGATGCCTCTTCCTTGGCTCGAAACTGGTCCACATAGAAGTCCCTCAAATTCTCTTTGTCTCTGAATAGATAAGAGGTGCAGTTACCACCTCTCTGGCTCTTGCGCTCCACGGGTGGGGTGGCTGAGCGGTGGGCTTGTGTTGCTGAATGATGGTGGTGATGATGATGATGGATTGTATGGTGGGGTCGTCTCCTGAAGCCAAGCTCAATCTCATCCTGCTCACGGCGAGACTTGGCAGAAGCGGGTCTCTTTTTTAAGCTGTCCCTGTACTGTTTGCGCCGTTTGCCATGCCCTTCGAGGTTCCCATAGGTCACGGTGTGAGTGGAAATATCAGACACGTCGGATCGAATGTTTCCATCGTCCCCTCCTGATCCCACCCCACCTCCCCCGCAGTACCTGTCATGTCCTGCAATAAACCCTGAACTGGATGCCCCACCCTTGAAGGAGAACTTTCCATATAGATCAGGCAGGCCAGACTTGAAGCTTGACTGGGTTGGGTGACCCGCGATCAGGTCAAACTTTTCCCTGTTCCGATGTGTCAGCGACTGCCGTGGCTGGGTGGTGAAGATGGGCGCTACCCCTCCCCCTAAGCTGTCACAATCATACCCACCCTCCAATGAACTGGCACTCCCTAAGCTATGAGGTCGGTTAGGCAGGGGACCCGACATACCGAGAGCCAGTTCGGATCCCGTGCCCCCATGGTGGTGTAGGTAATGATCCTGGTACAGGTTGCTGTCCTTCAGGTGCAAATTCCCAAAAGTCCTCTCCACTTCGCTTACATAGTCGCTGAACATGTTATCCTCTGGCAGGTACGGTGGAGGCTTGCAGTCTGTGTGACCTGCTAGGCTGCGCCGGTGTTCACTGATGTCATAAACGGCTGACTCACGATGGCTGTAGTCCAATGCGCTGCGAGGTGAACCATTGACCCCAGGCACAGAGGTCATGTTTTTGGCAGTACGCAACAAACGGAGAATATTGGAGTGGGTGTTGTTCATGCTCATGTTCATAGTGGCCGATGGTGAGTTAAGGGCTGATTTGTTCTCTTCAACCTGAACACCATGGATGCAACTGTAGATGCCCTGTTGGACAGATAAAATGAGGGAAAGCAAATATTTTTACAATTCTGATGCTAAGTTCATGTCAAGTTGCAAGGCTTAGCCTTTTGTCAAGTCAAATCACTTAGTTTCTATAGTTTTTATGTTTTTAAATTATTTTGTAATTACTGTTCTGACAGTCTTCTATATGCTTTAGATTAGTTTTATAAAGTATGCTAGAGCACAATTCTAAATGTAAAAAAAATTTCTAGGGATTTCATTTTTATCACGTGTAAAAAAATCTTACACGTTTTTTATCATTGTCTTTAACCTTTTGACATTGTGTACAAGAGCAGAGAAAGGAAAATGAGGGAAACAGAAAGGGATGAAAGGAGAGAGGAAAATAGAACAAAATATGTTCAAGAAAGGAAAACGGCAGGGGCGATAGAAGTTCTGATTAATGATGACAGGGTTGCAGTAACTCTGGTTTTGACTGCCTATCAATGTCTTCAATCAATGGGATTAAAATTCAGCTGACACCACTGTGTCTACTCCTCTGTGTCTCTCCTTCATCACTGCCTTGACAAATTAATTACACAATATTCTAATAAACCTCTCCAGCTCATTCACCAGTGATGCAGATTTACTGCATTTTAATCCATTTATCTGTTTAGTTTTGGTTGTATTTTATCAAACTATTTTCTTAATGGCAAATGTGGTATTGTAAAACTGTCTTGAAGTCAAAATACTTCAATATCTTTTAAACTGCTGGGTGCTTCCATTTATATCCAGACCTATAAATGTTGTGATGAACTATAATGGAATGTCTATTTATTTATTTATAAACCACGAACACCATTTCATAACAAAATAATACATGAAAAATATGTAGAACAAATAGAACTCTCTTCAAAACATTTCAAAGGCTAAAGGTTACTCTTCTACTGGCGGTCCATCCCTCTAGTGAGGCAACATGTCAGAAATGTTTCCTGTCTTGCTCTTAGTCATGCTTGGTGTCTGACCACTCTTGTGTATTTTTTCCCTCCTCTCTTTATGTTCCTCTTATCTTCTCTACCTTCTGACTTTTTTTTCAGCTCATCCTTCCCACTGTGACTCTTATTCTCATTCATCTCCTGACCCTTCAATCCGATTGGGTTGGAACATATTCTCCATTCAGTGTTATCTCATTTCTCTTTCTCTTTCCTTCTTTCTCCTGAGAGGTGCCTTTCTCTTCCATCCCCCGCCCCCCCATTCATTTTAGATTCTTCTTACCTCCACACAGCTAGTGTTCAAACACGCATCTACATCTCAAAGGGAAATATATCTAGGAAGAAAATCGTTTTCCTATGTCTGTACTTGTAGCTAAGGAAAGTGGTCATACAAATTGCCCTTGTGGCTAACAGACTATAGCAATCATTTATCCTTTTAGCCTCAATAATTTGTGAACTCAGGTAAACCCAGGTTTATGTTTGAGTCACTTGCCAGTTTGGTCACATAAACTGATATTTACTCTTTCTGTGTTCATCCCCGCCCTTATGTGGGTCATGGCACCACTCCAAATCGCTTGAGGCATGATTTAATGTCCAAATGTCTAGAATGAGACACTGCTGCTTTGCCCTGTTAGCTCAAGATCAGGGGTCTGATTTATACAGTAATGTTGCATATGTGCAAAATGGGCATTGAAGTTTCCCCCACACACATCAGAACAAAAGAAACAGAATGGTTTAAATGTACAAAAATAAATATGTACCACAATAAATAAGTAAATATGTTGTGGCTTTTTATAATTATAATAATTATAATATGAAGAAAACGCTTATACACTTTGCACATTTTATTTTAAAAAGTAATTATAGTTATCTGCAGATGCAGATTTACATTTAAGATATATTTTTTGACATCTTTCAAATTTATCTTGTTTTAAATTTGCCATGAAATGAAATATTTTCTAAATGTATGTTAATAGATCTTATTGTGAACAATTCATACTTGCTTATGTATGATTTTTTTTTTTTTTTACTTTTGACCTTGTAATCTTTATTCAAAATGTCATATGTAGGACTTCTCCAATAATTTAGACTGCTTAAACCCCACTCCCTGCAAGCTCAAGTTCATCTGCTGCTACTTTTGTGTGCAACGCCCACATCTCGAAATCCAATCAAATAACGATACATAGAATGAAGTCCCTGCCTACACTGTTACTTTTTTTTGGGGGATAATCTGTTCTACTTGGATGTACGTCACAGTCCGGAAACAAGATCTGTCACTACTTTCATCACAAATTTAATTATAGGAAAGAAATTTTGACTGGAAAACAAGACAGATTCCAATGAAGAAATTAAGTAGCAGTATAATATCTCTCTTATCTGCGCTCCTAATCTCCAAAGCTTCACAAACTCGATAGGCCGTTGGCTCCAGAATAATAGTAAAATCATCCTTGGTGTTTGTTTGCTTCAGATCAAAAGCGAACCTTCCACTCACCCTGCTGATGGAGAAGGTGAAGCCGGGCTTGCCTGAGCACACACCCATGAAGCAGAATCGCAGTTGCCAGTAGAAGAGGTGCTCTGCGATGAATGTGATTAGGGACAGGGCCATTGCAGCTCCCAGCATGTAGAACACACCTGCCATGTTGTCTACATCCAGCTGACTGCTCATCACCTCATTTTTCTCATTGTGGCAGATGCCAGTCAGCCACAAGGCCTCGAATTCCTCCATCTCACCTACAAAGGAGGACAAAAAAAAGATTGCACTTTCTAGCATTTGAATGTGGGTTAGAAAAAGAGTGATTGTTTGTGCATCTTTGAATTTTTACTTTCTGCCTCACCAGCTGTGTGTTTTGTGTGTCTGTGGGCTTCGAGTGCTCTTGAGCTTTACTGTTAGCTGACGTGTCTGTTCACGTTTGTCTATCCCTGACGATTTCAATGCGTTTCAGCACTGCATTTATTTAGAGCCCCCACAAAACTGCATAGTAAACAAATTAGGGCCCCTGTGAAGTGTAACAGTTGTCATGACGGATTAATCCAACTCATACACACTGGAGCTCTCTTCTCATTAATGACTGCTTATGGGAGTCACTTGAGATTTGGTTCCCAGCTCTAATAAGGGCCCTAAGGGGCCTGACAGCCCGCATAGGAGGGACAGGATCAAATTCCAAAACACCATTCGGTATTCTGCAGGTCTGTCTTTAGGGACAAATGCAGATACACACAAATATACTTCTTCTCATACTCAATAATTCACACACAAAAAAAAACACACATGCAAAAGGATCCATCCATTCAGTGGCTGCAGTTCTATGCCACACTAGGAACGGTAGTCAGTGACTTTAGCTTTCAAATCAGTCAAAAACCCAACACCTATGTGAGGGTGAATGTGCGTGCGTGTGTTCACATGCTGTGCCAGTGGATTCATGTGTACCTACATGTATATGTCACACAGTTGATGCCTTCCCAGTGTACTTTTGAGATAACACAAGCGCCTCCTTGACACTTGCAAATATGACTCTATTCTTGCTACTGGATCATATGCTGGATTATATTACATGTGATACACCCAACCGTACCTTTCTGATTCCATACTGCTATCAGTGTGTTGAACCAAGGTGCACTGCCTGCTTGTCAACATGCATATGAACACTTACCTTGCCACTGATCTAATCTAATGCGTCCCGCTTGCATGACATACCATGCATGCATGAGGAATCATTAAGTAGGGCATATATTATATAAATATGTCTACAAGCCAATCTGATAGAATTTTCTATGACTGTGCCCATATACAGTATCTATAAGATCTCCTTTCAAAATGCCATCTTAAGTGTCTAAAATTATTAACACTGTTTATGCGTGTATGGGTGCATAGGGCATGTTCTGCATGTGTCTTTGGATGTGATCCAAACAGCTTGTCATCTCAGATGCAGTTTGGGGAAGAGAGGATGATTTCTAGAAATGGTCCCTGGATCTGGATCACTAGGAAAGCACTCGAATCAAACTGAATTAGAGATGTGGAGATAAACACTTTTCAATGCTATACATCTATTGCTGGTACAGTACAGCTATTATAGTTACTTAGTACATTAGTATTAGTATTAGAATTAGTATTCTATATATATTGTATACTAATTACAAATACGAATTTACTTATACACATTTTAAAATGTAATTGATTCCTGTGAAGGTAAAACTGAATTTTCAACATCATTACTCCAGTCTTCAGTGTTACATTATATGCAGACTTGCTGCTCAAAAAACATTTCTTATCATTATCAATGTTGAAAACAGTTGTGCTGCTTAATATTTTTGTGGAAGCCGTGATACATTTTTTCAGGATTCTTTGATGAATAGAAAGTTCAAAGTCTTTTGAAATCTCAAAATCTTTTGTAACATTATAAATATCTTTACTGTTACATCTGATCAATTTAATGCATCCTTGCTGAATAAAAGTATTAGTTTTTTAAATATAAATTTATATAATTGCTACAGTAAATTTGCTTCATATTGGCAAATCTCATATTCCCATCGACAATTAAAAATTTGTACATTGCTTATTTACACATTTTCCCCTCCATATTTAATGCAACTATATACTGTATTTTATATAATAATCATGAACGTCATATCCATTGTGCAAACAGACTAATATGAAAGAGAACTTAAAACACCTTTAGCTTTACTTTTGCATCACCTGTGCAACCTGTGTGTGTAACCTATAGTAATTTATATTATTACAAAGCATATTATGAGACGAGTCCTTGATTTGATGAGTACATTAATTCAATATTAGCTTTATTATGCTTTAACAGAATGTGAATCTCCCACAAAGGAAGCTTGGAAAAACAGGATGCCATATTTTCACACATCTATCGTTACAATTTTGTGGCATAATTGTTGGCGTTCTAACAGACAGTGTCGGCACTTGTCATCTCTTGCCAGGTATTCTTCTAAACTGTTTGCCTTGAGGGCACATTGAGAATCATTTAAAGAAGAAGTGAATGAAGTAAACATCTCAAGCTGTGAAGTCTCTACACATTCGTGCCACTTTTGTAAACAGGATTTAATTGGAAAAACCGTCTTATTCATTAACCACCCATAATCCATTTTAACCAGGCGCTGTCTGCTATCTTTTATAACCTTGCATCATGCAATTCGCTCAGTTGAATTTTTGGGCGTGTCTGTGCGGTCACGAAACTCGCAGAATTTTTTTAGTGAATCAGATGCTAAAACAATGTAGACAACGCAGATTCATTGTGAATTTCGCCTAAATATCTTTAATCTTGAACTAATTAATGCAGATTAAGACTGGTGGCTAATTCATCATATAAATAACAATTAAAAAAAATCAGTCTTTACCATCTCCAAAGAGCTGCAGAATGGCGAGGTCCACTGCCCTCTTCCAGCCTGAGTCTTTCTGAATGGCAATGCCATTCCCTGTAGTAGCAAAGATATAACCACTGCCGATGGTCACCAGTTTACAGCCTTCATCACGTCCGGCCATGTAGTTCAAGACTGCTGCGTCGTAGATGAATGCATCCAATTTACTACACGGAGAGGGAGAGGAGTCATATGTTAGAATGTTGGTAAGGCCTTGTCAAACATTAAACACTGGCAAACCAGTGTTATTTTAGTATCACTGATATACTTAATATACTTTTTGTCATTATTTAGAATTTTTGTTTTATATTTACAGCTTTCATTTTTTCAAGTTTTAGTCATTTTTGACACTTATTAATTTTAGTTTTTTTTTTGTTGTTGTTTTTTTGTTAAGATTTAGTTTATTTAGTTATTTTAGTCTTTCAACTGTAAACAACGAGTGATTCTGCTTTGGCAACTAGCTGTAATCAAGTAAGTTTTTGTTCTTTTATATTACTTTATTTCACTTAATGCTTATTTCATTTCAAGTAATGACATTTCTTATGGTTTTAGGTTTAGTTACCGATAATTAACCTGTGCCAAACACATCTGTGTTACTTTTTTTTTCTGGTCAGCAACAAATAAACAGCTAAATGGTATTGTTAAAAAAAAAGAAAAAGAAAACATATTTCCTGGGAACTGTGTGTTGGAAATAAGGGGTAACTTCAGGTAACCCGCCAGCACTTTAGGACAAAGTTCAATGTCAAGACATAGTGTGGTGTCCTAAACTATACCTAAAACTGATTTTAACAGCATTTTGCTATTTCTTGTATCTAATTATTATGGATCTTTTATGAGCTCATCTTAAGTGAGAGACTACATGGAATTTGTACTTTTAAAAATTAATTTGTCAAACTGATAGACCATTTAAAACCAACTTGAGAAGTCAAAGAGGTATTTAAAAATGCTTAAAAACTATGACTTACTGCAAGATATGTCTGTAGTTAAAAAAATAAAATAAAAAACACTTTATTATAAGGTCTCATAAGTTAATGTTAAAGCATCACATAAGCATTAAACAAGCAATGCATTTGTTACAATATTCATGAAAGGGTTACTCCACCCCAAAATGAAAATGTTGTCATTAATCACTTACCCCCCATGTCGTTCCAAACCTTTAAAATCTTTTTTCGTCTTCGGAACACAATTTAAGATATTTTGGATGAAAACCGGGAGGCTTGTGACTGTCCCATTGACTGCCAAGTAAATTACACTGTCAAGGTCCAGAAAAGTATGAAAGACATCGTCAAAATAGTCCATCTGCCATCAGTGGTTCAATCTGAATTTCATGAAGCGACGAGAATACTTTTTTGTACGCAAAGAAAACAAAAATAACGACTTTATTCAACAATTCGTCGCATCCACGTCACCGTAGCGCCGTTTTGGAGAATATCCACTGAACGCAAACTGCGTATGCTGTTCTGTGTCCGCCGCACCACACGAATACGCTGTTTTCGTTCAAATCAAAGTGTAAATAAACGTAGAAAACGTATCCGTGTGGTGCGGCTGACACACACCCGTTTTGGAGAATATCCACTGAACGCAAACTGCGTATGCTGTTCTGTGTCCGCCGCACCACACGAATACGCTGTTTTCGTTCAAATCAACGTATAAATAAACGTAGAAAACGTATCCGTGTGGTGCGGCTGACACACACACAAGTAGAACCGCATACGCAGTTTGCGTTCAGTGGATACTCTCCAAAATGGCGCTACGGTTACGCAGAGGAGACGAATTGTTGAATAAAGTC
>NW_015542366.1:1362644-1366896 GCF_001515605.1 Sinocyclocheilus anshuiensis | reverse complement strand
ACGACATGGGGGTAAGTGATTAATGACAAAATGTTCATTTTGGGGGGTTTCAAAGTGTACTCAGTTCATTTTCCTTCATTAAAACGTTTTAAACATAAAAAATTAATAGCAGTTTTAAAAAATATGTTTAAAATGATGTATGCTCACATGGAATGAAGACTCCTAATAAATGCTTTTATGTAGCTTTTACATCTTTTACATAAAGTAGGTTGCATCCAATGAGCTGCCATGTTGAGACTACATGACCAGCTAAAAACTATTAGCTTTATCCTGGTAAAAGTTTCAGTTAGTCCAACATGACAGTCATATCAACCAGCACAATATGAACAAAAAAATTACTGAGTGCACCTATTAGTCCTGATAAAGTAAAGGACAGTAAAATAAAACCAGTCTTTACCAATAAGCATCTTTAAACAAAGTCCCTTCAGGATGCCTCATTTTGATGCTATTATCAATCCAGAGTTCATCCACCCACCCACTTATTCACACACTGTAATTACTGCTGTCCTACAAGCTTTTCATCTCCCTGTCTTCCCACCCTTTATATTCTTTTCATGCAGATATCATCTTTCTCTCTTTTCGTTCTCACCCCGACTTCAGGCTGTGGAGGGCCTCGTTTACGTTCTTCTGGTGGAAGCTGGTCATATATGAGTGCATCTCTTTGTAGTTGTTCCTTATGTTTCTCTCTGTGCTGCCATTGGGCACAGTACCAAAGCGGAATGGAGGGGAGAAGTCATTCGGATGTTGAAACTAGATAAAAAGAGAGAGAGAAATATATATATATATATAACTCAGCGGTGTCCACATTGTCAATGAACACTCAAGGGACAAAGTGTGAGGAGAGGTGTCATTTCAAAAACCTTTAAAGGTACAACAGATCTTTTTTTCCATCATTCATAATATAACTATTTCCAGTGTAAACACACAGACTATGTTCTCTAGACACTCAAAGCTTTGCTAGACATATAAAGTAAAGCATGACTTTACAAAATCTCACCACATTAATTATTAAAGAAGCTACAGCACCCTCTCAGAGTCAAATCTTATTTCCTGTTTCATAACGGTTGGCTAATTCACATTAGCCCAATTTTTTTACACGCAAAGATGACATGCAAAAAACCAAAACAAATTACCACAAAACCAGTCAGCATGTGGTTGCCTCTAACCCTAACTCACATCATTGGTTAAGCCAAAAGCTGAAAAAAAGCAACATTTTTAAAGGCTGCATGAAATCAGAATGGACTTTATTTACATTTCTAGCGCACATTGCTAGTCTTGATGTGAACAATTAATCCATGCAAGTTAATCCGCTGAAAAAAATTTATTATTTTGGTAATCTTTAATCAAAATCTGAACATTTACTTCCACTCTGGAATTGCATTCCTTCTCTGATGACGTCAGTTTGACGGCTTGGGCAGAATATCCTTAAACACACCCCTCCAACCGTTAGTTTGCTATGAGTGAGAGATGAGAGGAGGAGTGCAAAAATAAAACTACGCCCTCTCCTCAATATTCTGTTTCAGCTGGAAATACGTCACTTCACTGAAATAAAGTCGGCAGCAACTTCCGGTTCACGTGGACTTTAAAGCACCAGAGCCTCAGAAAACCCACAAATGGCTTACACATAGCTGCCTTTGCACATTAAACTGAGACAGAAGAACATTTTATAACATCAAAAAAAAATTACACAGTGCACCTTAAATATTTCATAATTTATTGGCTAGTCTGTGCAAATTAACCTTAGCTGTTTAACACCAAGGATAAAGTAGAGTCTGTTGTATCAAGTCAAGTCACGTTCATTTCAAGGCAGTCTTTGGGGGAAAAAAACAGCTTTTTATGTTCTGGAGGTGGAATAGATCTAATTTTTTGACAGTAGGATAAATGAGATCAATGAGAACTATATTTTTAATAACAGCTTTCAGATGCCCATGCTTCACTTTTGCACATGCTGTTGAATTTGACCAATAAACCTTGTTACCTTTTTATCACTCAGGCCAGTCACCTGGTCCACATATTCCTCTTGAATCATAAATGCGGCCAGGTTGGCAGTGTAGCTGGCCAGGAAAATCACAGCGAAGAAGGCCCAGACCGAGACCATGATCTTGCTAGTAGTGCCTTTGGGGTTCTGCACGGGCACAGAGTTATTGAAGACCAAACCCCAAAGTAGCCAAATAGCTTTTCCAATGGTGAAGGAAGGACCGCCAGGCTCTGATGGTGTGTAAAGAGGTAGAGAAATTGAAATAGAGAGTTATTACTTTATAATTTAATAGGAATAAGAGAGGAGTAAAAGGGCAGAGGAAGAAAATCCATAAGAAGTAGCCATAAATTAACTATTCAGTTTTGATTTTAGTCAAAAGAATCAATAATATTCAGACAAGCAGTGGATTGTTGAAACCAGCCAATACAGCACAGAAAGTTGGATATAATATCCATTATAGTCATTAAATGTGTGTGTGTGTGTGTATATATATATATATATATATATATACACACACACATTTAATGACTATAATTATGAACAATTTTTAGATGGCTAGAAAATGAAGACATAAAACTAGATATACCAAATGTATGCTGGTGTTATGTATAAGGCCTATAGATTTGTGTGTGTGTGTGTGTGTGCACACCTCGTCCATCTGCCAAGCAGCGATTATAGCCAACAGGACTGAAGTACTCAAAAATGAAGACAGCCACAGCTGAAACTATCAACAGCATAACGAACATCATTACCCAGACATCAGCGCTGAAGGGCTCTGAGTGCAAAAAAAGAAGGAAAATAAATTAAGAGCGCACTTGAATTTAGAATTTTATCATTAATGCCATTACATTATTTAGTGTATTTAGTACTTACCTAAAAAGGCAGAAGGTGACACTGTGCCATTGCTACGAGAGACCATGACACTAATTCCAGTCTCTATGAAGGGCACAGAGAAGTCAATGACCTCTGACCTCTCTTCATTAATGGTCAGGGACCCCACTGCCATGTGGGCATTCTTCAACACCACCTAGACATGAGGAAAAGGGGCAGTTATACCGAACATGGACTAGTCTGGGCATGCCGCTACAGAAGGGGAAAAAAGCAACAGTGTGAGAAGAAAAGGCTGAAAGACATATAAAATGGGAACTAGTGAATGAGAATACCATAAAGAAAAAAAAAACAAGACTGTGAGACCAAGGAAGGTAGAAATCAGGTTACTTCCTACAGTGGGGCGCAGTAGCTTTTAATAGCCATTTCTCCTTCTTTTCAACATTTCCCTAATCACTGCATCCCTAAACCCATCACTTGTCCAGGTATATTTAGAGTTACATATAAGGGGCCTCCGGTGATATAGGAAAATGGGACAAAACAGAGTTAATAAGGAGAATGTATGCTACAGGAAGGCTTTGTCTACATCAGGCCTACTCATGGGGCCACAAAGCCGGCTCTCTTCAGCCTCGAGGGTTGCACTCCTAATTTTTATAGTGCCTCTGTTATATTAATAAGGCTACTGAGTGTTATACACAACCATGTATCAAACTAAATCACTTCCATTATAATCAATGAAGCTGTACTGTAAGCGGTCATCTGTGGCACAGTTTGCAGAGTGGACTATAGATTTCTGCTTGTGTTTTTTGAAATTGCTCTGTGGATTTACCATGGTATAGAGCAGAATCTCTAAAAACATGCGGGCCACAAGAATGCCCTGTGGGCTGCATGTTGAGTAGTTGCTTTCTATATCCTATTTTCTTTCTCTGCCTTTTCAAAATATGAGACTATATTTTGCATATTTGCTTGATTATGTGTTGCGTTATAGCATCGATCACTGAACATGAGCATGTCTTGGAGCATTGGATCTCGTAAAGACATTAAGTAAACATAAAGCAAGCTACTACGAGTCTGCGGCTCCAAATGTGGTGCAGTTCTCAGAGTATTCTTATGACTAGGACCGAAAGGGAACTGCATAACATTCATTTCAACTGTGGATTTGCATATGATCCTGTACAATATCCAAAAATGATTCACCTCAAATTAGTGCAGAAATATATATTTAAAATGTATCAAAATTCGTTAAACTGTTGTCAGCAAAATATTATTTTTTAATGTACTGTAATATGCATAACTACAGCGTGAAAAAACAAAGCATACAGTTGAATATTCTCCTCTCATCCATAATATGCAGGGGTATAATAGAACAGGAAGAATAAAAGTGTATGATCCAGCAAGCTCTTGAATGAGAAACAACCTATTCAACCCAAACTCTATGTGTTTGAT
>NW_015542366.1:1362228-1362634 GCF_001515605.1 Sinocyclocheilus anshuiensis | reverse complement strand
CCAAGAGTCTGCGGCTCCAAATGTGATGCAGTTCTCCAAGTATTCATATGACTAGGACCGAAAGGGAACTGCATAACATTCATTTCAACTGTGGATTTACATATGATCCGGTAACTCATATTATTTCTCATCTGAATTAATGCACCAGCTGTATTTTCCCTTGGGCTTGTGCAAACTCACTTGCTCACATTTTCTCTCTCTTTCATCTGTTCTTGTCATGAGAGATACTTTTCAGAATTTCATTTTTTTGAAAATAATATATAATCAAAAATCCATAGATGTTCCAGAACTGTCCTAGTGGTTACTGTACACTGAGGCATGAAGGGTTATTGTCGTTAACTAAAACTAAAACCACAAAAAAAGTTAATTACTTGTAATAAATAAAATAAACATTAACTAATATATA
>NW_015542366.1:1361195-1361801 GCF_001515605.1 Sinocyclocheilus anshuiensis | reverse complement strand
TATTAACAAGCCGAAGTCTCTATACGTTACTGCCGCGTTACATTGCTGACAGAATGCAGTATTTTATAATCTAGAGATTGTAAAAAAGGATTTAGCACACGCACTGTCGAGTTCAGTGCCAGTGGATTAAAGACCTGCTCCCGCGACACCCAACGCAACAGAGTGCGGCGCGGGACAAGATGGGCAAGTGCTGGTGAGACGGGTAGACGCTCCTGTGTGTGCGGGATGTGGGAGAATAAAATGATTCACAGGCCTCCCGCAAAATAGAAATATCTAAACATAAAATATCTAAAACAAATAAATTGTTATTCATCTATTGTGCAGCGTTGAGCAATGCAGTGCTGAAATGTGCGTGCTCACGAATCCTCTCATTATAACACACGAATTGTAAACATTATGAAATATTCATTATGCATATATTTGTTGTGTTATAACAGAGATTTGTGATATTGCGATGAACTGAGGTGTCTTTTAGAGATTATAAATGCAGCGCTCTTTGCTGGCATTCTGCCATGCCAAACCATGCACGCAGCAGCCGCTTGCTTTAGTTAAAAATAACACTGTTCGGTGAATGTTGATGCTTTAATAACAAATATTTATCGGGAG
>NW_015542366.1:1359389-1361185 GCF_001515605.1 Sinocyclocheilus anshuiensis | reverse complement strand
GCAGCTGCCATATGCCCCAGGAGCCTCTGAAATTGTTTCAGTGGGACCGCTGTCCTGCCCTTGAACGAATTTAAGCAGTTCAGCACCGACCGCGCACGTTCCTCTGTGAGAACTAATTACTAATTACTTTTGAAATAAAGTAATCAGAACAGTAACGTGATTATTTTTCAAAGGAGTAATCAGTAATCAGTAATTTGATAAAATTTTCAGAGTAACTTGCCCAACACTGTCAGGGAGAGTTTGCTCTTTTCCCAGTTGACCTGAAGGCCCAACCGGCTGAGGTGCGAAAGCACCAAGACCCTGTGTGCACACAACTGATGCTGAGATTGAGCTAGTATGAGCCAGTCGTTGAGGTAGTTGGGAATGCGAACACCCTGTTCTCTCAGGGGAACAAGGGCTGCCTCCGCAACTTACGTGAAGACACGGGCCGACAGGGACAGCCCGGAGGGCAGGACCTCATACTGATATGCTCATCCTTCGAACGCGAACCGCAGAAATGGTCTGCGGCGCGGAAGGATCGACAATTGAAAGTACGCATCCTTCAGGTCGATTGCTGCAAACCAATCTCGGGGACGGATGCACCCGGGGTCAAGACACACAGGTCCAAGATAGGTCGTAACCCACCGCCTTTCTTGGGTACAATAAAAGTAGGGCCTTAAAACCCTGTCTTCACATTGGCTGGAGGGACCGGCTCTATCACGTCCTTCGCCAGTAGGACTGCGCCCCCCGCACGCAAGACAGGAGCATCGGCCGCCTTCACTGTCGTGAAGTGGATGCCACTGAACTTGGGGGGATGACGGGCGAACTGAATTGCATAGAACTGAATTGCATTATATCCGCAGAAGCCAATGAGACGGGTTGGATAGCGCTAGCCAGGCACCCAGATACCGTGCAAGCAGGACCAGCGGAACCACCGCCGTACCCGCAGTGGGGCAGCAAGGTGGAACGCAGGGACCCAACTCGGACCAAAGGGGGGTCTGAGTGTGTGGTGCAATGCTTACCTGGTTCCGCAGTTTGGCAGAGGGTGCGTCAGTAGGGCCTTTGTTGACGCTCTCGAACCGCCCGCTGCTGCCTGCTGGCGATGGAGGAGTGTGGTCTGGTGCTGGTCCGTCCATGACTCTCCGTGCCCTCCTGGGACCCAGGGACAGAGAAAACCGCTCTCTCGTCGAGATTTTCCAGATTCTCCACCTGGCCCTCCTCCGGGGGAGGGAGAGGTGCCTTCACCATCGCCCAAAGAGCAGCTTCCTCCCTCTCTGGGTCACCCGTCCCGGGGCCTCTTGCTCTTTCGCTCACCCACAGGTTTGATGGGGGCCTGGACGGGTGGGGCAGCCTGCCTACGCCCAGCTCCACGGTGCCGCTTGCTGGGGGCTGCTGCAGATGCGCTGCGGGAGCAGGGGTGGACGCAGGGGGCCGCCCTCGCGACGAGCAGGCTGGGGCGCTGCGGCCAGCGGATGGATGGAGGCAGCAGCTGCCCTCCGGGGCAGGGTGTGATGAACCGCCTCAGTCTGCTCCTGTGCAGCCGAGAGCTGCTGGGCCAAGCTCTCGACCGCGTCGCCGAAGAGGCCGGTCTGGGATACAGGGGAATTAAGGAACCGAACTTTGTCTGCATCCCTCATATCAACCAGACACAGCCAGAGATGGCGCTCCTAGACCACAAGTGTGGACATCGCACGAGCAAGAGAACTTGCGGTGACCTTCGTCGCTCGGAGCGCGAGGTCAGTTGTGGTTCGGAGCTCTTTCAGAACTTCCGGATCATGACCACCCTCGTGCAGGTCCCTCAGTGCCTTGGCCTGATG
>NW_015542366.1:1336460-1359205 GCF_001515605.1 Sinocyclocheilus anshuiensis | reverse complement strand
CAGCGCAGCCGAATCTTCCTCTCCAGAGAGCTCTCCCTCCGATGCAGTGATCGACATCTGGTCGTCGGGAGGAGCACCGAAGGATACCGCTGGTACGCTCTTTGAAGAGGGTCCAGCACGTTCCTTTGGCGGCTCAACTGGTTGCCAAGCGCTAGAGGAGCGATGGTCCCCCGAGGGTTGGTTCCCTGATGGGCTCTTTTAGAGAAATTAGCTCTTTTAGGGAAATGCTCTTTTACGTGCTGAGACGCACAGGGGAAACGGCCGTTTGCAGCACGACAGAGGGGTAGTGCAGCCTGAAGTGCGCAACCCACTCAACACAGGAACGACCACTGCTGAAGCGCCGTCTGCCAACACAAAAAGCTCCCGAGAGCGCGCAAGACTTGTCACACACGAAGCAGTTTGGTAGGAGCAAAACGATGATGTCACTCGGCTCCGAAGCGAAAAGCTGGTATGTATTGCACTGGCTGCCTTTTTATGCTCACGCTGTGATCAGCGGCAGCTGGATGCAATCATCGCATGCCAATGTGCATTGGCTCGTTTAGCTTACACTCGAAGTGGATTGGTCTCTCTAAGTGAGATCCCAATTCGTCGGTCACCGACGTGACTCGGAGTGACCGACTGAAAGGAAACCAGAGTTTTTTTACTAAAAGCATTTTGAAACTAACCTCTCCAACCATGCCATTCCATGTGCCGTTGATCTTTTTGCCGTGCTTCCCATTGGTCACCAGGTAGAGATCGTAGGTGAATTTTACAGACTTGGCAATCTTTTTGAGGATGTCTATACAGAAGCCCTTGCAACAGCGTTTAATGTAGATCCCTGAATCTCTTGTCTGATTTCTAGAAATAGGAAAACAGGAAGAAAAAGTTGAGAAGATTAATGTTAGCACATGACGTTATTTTTCTAAATACTGAAGACACCGTTTAACAAATGTTGCCTTATAGCTGTTCATCAATCCTTAATCAAAATACCATTTCATAATAAATCTGCATCTGAAAAATCAATCAATGAGTCAACGTAACATCAAAATGATTAATGACCACTGCACTGACTATTGCATTGACTACACTGGAACCAGAGACTTAAATTTGTCAAAATTCACATTAATCCCAGATCAATTCTCATAATAAATGAGTGTTTTAGCAATATTTTATTAAAAGAATGCTAAATGAATTTAACACTAATTTAACACAGATATTTTATAATCAATATTAAAAAGAGACATGAGGTACCAGTTTAATCCATAAATAAATCTGTGTTTTACATTAATAGTACAATACTGTATACACCACACTTTCTTACTATATGATATAATCTAGACCTGACAGTGACAGAACACCTTGAACTTGAAAACTGAATGGAGGATCTGTACTTAGTGCTCTCATGAGACAAATCTGCATTTTGGCAGTCAAGATTAATGACTGGTCTCATATTGATCTCATGCAATGACTGATTTTAGATAGCAGATTTAAGATATTTTACCTATAGTATGCAGCTTTATCCATCTTGGATATGGTTAAGCAAATCTTCACAGACATACAGACGGTGTGGTATGCCTGAGACCACCGAAAAAACTTTATTTTTAACTTTTCTAATTTGGTCTCTTAGTATTTGGAATTTTTTAAAATCCTACAACCTTCTGTTTATTTCCAGGTTTAAATATTTTCATTGTCCAATTTTTTGGACCTCACTGTATTCATCTGTGATTTAGACAAGTTTTGTAACATTTTCAGTCTACAACTTATAACATCTGCTGTGAAATCTGAGACAAATCTGAATTTTGAACCAAACTGCAGCACATTTTCTGAATATCTATACTGAATATCTGTTCCTATTGGATCCTCACAGGAGTTTGAGCTGTTTTCTGCACGGCACTGTATTTCTCATGCAGGTGCCACTGAGGGGGTCAACATCCTCCACAATAACAAATGGAGCCTCCTCCAGCGTAACAATGGACAGGTGGTCGTCCTCCCGCTCCTCAGCATCCGAGTAGATCTCAAACCGTGGCCACACGTGGTACTTCATTGTCAGAGACCCATTCTCCCATTTACCGACCTGCGAAAGTGTAAAGAGGGCAAGATGAGAGCAGAAGATGAGAGAAGGTCAAGAGGGTGTTGAGGCTGAAGTGGCTGTGATTGGATTAGAGCAGGCTAAATTTGAGGATGGCTGAAATCTTGAATTAAGATAGAGAGATATAGAGTAAATGAAGGTTGATAATTACATCAGGGAACTGCGCAGTCATGAGTTAAGAGAAATCAAGAGGCAAAAGAGAGAAATGAGGAAAGATACCCACCCTTTCATACTGCCTCTCCTTATTTAACAGTATAATAACCAACTTTGGGTGCATCTGAAAACCATCCTCACTGAAGGAGAGGTTGCGCCCTTCAAATGTCACATTCATGAGGTACCTGAAGAGAAAACAGAGTGAATATATCAGACCAAACACATTTGGTGATTATTAACACAAAGGCACCTTCCTCGCTTAAACCTGTATAGCACAAATATTTTCAGAACGAGTCGAAGCAATTTACAGGATCCCTCAATGTCAGCATTTTACATGGCTTTCTGGTGTACTTAGTATATGGGTTCCTGCACACTATCCGCATATGTCCACACACATTTATAATGCAGGAAAGCAGGTTTGTTGCTAGAGGCTATAGCAAATTATATTCACAATGGCAAATGTGAATCTGGCAGCCTCCTGGTCACAAAACCACTATTATGACTTTTAAATCCACCCAGTTGGAGAGTCTTGAGGAGCGGGTATGGCTTTAACCTTAACAAAATACAGTAGTCATGAACCCAATAAAATATAATAATCCAGGGAAAAACATTTATTACAGAGTGATATTACATATCAGATCTAATAACCGATATCCTAGCTTTTAGTCAGTCATCCAAGAACACATTAACAGCAACTTTTTACTTGAAAGTAGCATATTTCAATATTATAATTATAAACCAGTTTGCTGCATCTTGAAACAATTTGGCTTTGTATTTGCTTGGAATGGATGCTGTGGATGAGACAGCAAGCACTGCATAATGAATAGTTTCATCCAAATGTCAAGTTTTTTCCAAAAACAGCATGCTTGACCTCCATCACTTAGGAATTAATCCTTGTCACGCAACCTTAAGAACCAGAGCATCTTGACTACATTGCCTTAGATCGTTTTTGACATGTTCAGCCACAAACTGTTCATTTCAGTGTGTACAGCGTTAACTAATTTACTGGTTTATTTGCTACGTGAACAGATCATACAAAGTTAGCAAAAAAAAGCCTAATTTACTGGCCCTCAACCCTGGAGTGCCTCATGGCTCAGTATTTGGTCCTTTAATTTTTTCTATCAACATCAGATCACCCTGCATTGCCATCTAATCAGAGTTTAAATTTGATTCCTCCTCCTCACTGGCCCACCAGATTTAGTCAAATAACCCCTTCAAGTTCATACAAAATACTTTCGGTCGTGTTGTAATTAACCTCTTTCGTGTCACTAACCTACTCCACAGATAAATTTGGGCAGTACTTAATGGACTGTCTGTGTCTAGTGACTCGTCTTTACTGACCTCATCTAGCACTTAGACATCTGAACTGCATCAGCAATGTTTTAGCATTCTTATATTGTGTTGTTCTTTTTGTTGCCCTTTAGATCTAACTTAGCACTTGATTTCTTAGTATTCTCGGCCACAGTTCCAGCATTTGGCATATACATGATATGTACATATGAATTCATAATAGGACGAAAAAGAAATTAAGATTTATAATATATAAATATAAATATAAAGACAAAGACAATAATAAAACCCATCAGTAACATTATACAATACATTTTATGGGAGACCACGGCGAGTAGTATTAGAGCAATATATTACACTTTTTTTATAGCAGTGATTTTTGGTTTCCTCCGAACTAAAATTTCAATATCATATTTTGGTAACACTTTAGTTTAGGGACCAATTCTCACTATTAACAAGTTGCTTACTAACATGCATATTGGCTGTTTATTAGTATACTTATAAAGCACATATTAATGCCTTATTCTGCATGACCATATTCTAGATTCCTTAATCCTACACAATACGGTAACACTTTAGTTTAGGGACCAATTCTCACTATTAACAAGTTGCTTACTAACATGCATATTGGCTGTTTATTAGTATACTTATAAAGCACATATTAATGCCTTATTCTGCATGACCATATTCTAGATTCCTTAATCCTACACAATACCAAAACTTAACAAGTACCTTACTAACTATTAATAAGCAGCAAATTAGGATTTTAGTGAGGCAGTAGTAGTTAATAGTTAGTTAAAAGTGAGAATTGGTCCCCAAACTAAAGCGTGAGCCATATTTTTAGTATAGCTGTATTTTTAATAAAAGCAATAAAACTATATATATAGTGAGTTTGTTTATTATATATATATATATATATATATAAAATAAACAAAATCAATAACAGTAGCATACATTCAGACAAGAGTCAAATATATTTATATATTATTATATAAATATATACTTATTCATATTTTATAGTGAATTATAGTTTCATTGATTAACTATAAATCAAATGTAACCAAACATACTAAAAAGTGGAAAAGGGTGTGTGTAAGTGGAAGACAAGTTTTTTTTTTCTTCATAATTATTAAATGTACATGTTGTAAGTCAATACAATTTTTTTTTACCAAAATAATAATATTTTTGTACATTGCCTTTTACACTTTTGCTATTTCATGAATTGTTATTTTATAATAAATCTGTGAAATGATCTGTATCTGTTTTTCCTTGGCAATGATAGTGGAAATGTTCAAAAGCTTTTCTGTAGCCAAGATGTTCAGAAATTGATTTTCATAAAAATAAACATACCCTGACCAATATTATGTATGACAAGCAGCCACAGTGTTCCCAATAGATAAATAAGGAAAGGTGTTTAGATGGAGACACTTTTCCATTAATTCACCCTACTGTGTCAAACACAGAACATAAATATCCCCACAGTAATAAAGGACATCAGCAGTAAAACTTCATGAAACAGAATCGCATGGACAAGTCGTTTCCCTTTTCTTCCATCTGGGTGTAAATTTTATGACGTAGAAGAACTGACCCAATTTAGACAGTGACTGCAAATCAGTCTGTAGTCAGGTGTGTGTGTGTGTTTGTGCCCTTGAGCGCTGATACGCGCTCATAGCATTTTCCTCATAGCATGAGTTTCATGTATGTGTGTCAACTAGTTTTGTGTCAGAGCCAGTGAAAACTCTCTGGTGCACTCCTCGCTCTCTTGCCTCCATCTGTGGGCTGTTGTTGCCATGACAACAATAGGCCTCATGAAAACGACTCACCACACAAGAAATAAATATCTGCTCTAAACAAGAGAGAATGAAAGAGAAATATGCAGAGAGAGGCTAGAGAGCAGAATGACCAAACAAATTGTGAGTATGTCTTATGCACGTACAATACAATGGAAGACTGTAAAGCAATGTTGTACATCTATACATACAGAAGCTAACATCAAAAAATGGGCTTCTGGGAGGAGGTCTATAACATCTGGAGAAAGCTAACCATTAGCATATCAATTGCATTCACTCGTCTGGCATAGGAGCCTCCAAAAGTATAGTATCTTTTAAAACAGAACTTACAACAGGTTTTGGACATGTATTTAAATACCAAGATATATTTGTTAGCATGGTATATATAAAGTATCATAAGACTGCTATAGTACTTTTTTGTTATATTAACACTACACTAATATAGAACCCTTTAGGGGTTCCCATCATGGGATCATTTTATGGATTTAGTTTTTGTTTTATTTTAATTAAATTTGATGACTTTAACAGCTCAAATAGATACTTTATCACTAGGAAAATTGAAATTACCATAAGAATAACACATCAAAGTATTATGTGGTTATTTAAGACACTTTTTTTAGTATTTACAATCACACAAGCAATATATAACACACAGCAATTCACAGTCCAACGGTTAACTTAAATCCATATTTCTTTTTTATTCATACTTTTTATTCTTTTTATTTTAAATTGACAAAACAGTACATTCAGTTTTATCAAACCCCCTCCCCTTACTCACCCATCCAACATGTGTCAGTTATATATATATATATATATATATATATATTGATTGCTAGAATCCACAAAAAAAAAACAACAACGTTAAATTGCATAAATAAATAAATTGAAAGTTAACTTTAAGTAAATAAATAAAATTAGAGTGTCACCAAATAGTATATTAATGACTCTTATTTTGCATCTCACCACCAGGTTATTATCCTTCACCTTCAATAAATGTCAAGTATTTACCCCACTTTCTCCTATATACCATGCAGTCAATATCTATATATACTTTTTTTTTTTTTACTTTCCCCAATTCTGTAACCCATGAAAGATGGCGAACCTGGTAAGTAAGTGGTACTGTTTCTGATATCAGTATTGTTTTTTTAATTCATAAGCCTTTTTTTCATTAAAAAAAAGTAGAGTAAAGAACCCTAGGGTTCTATATAGAACTCCAATTAACCTTTTTTTTCTAAGAGTGTACTAAAACTCACATATAGAAGCTGCAGTAGTTACTGCAATAGTTACATGCACATCTGATCCGTTTAACCTACAGACTCGCACACCATCAATTCCCAAATCAGTGTATTAGGGAAGTCTGTGCTGAGTCCTGACACAAGAAGGTATGTACAACCCCAAACTGCCAACAGATAGAATGAACGTGAGAGGATGTGTGTGAAAGAGAGGGAGAGAGAGACCCACCAGCATATAAAATGCGTTACCATGGTGCCCACAACCACAGCAATCTCCAAGCAATCTGCTGTGTTGCCATGGGAACAGTAATCTCACCCGAGAGAGTGAGGGAGAAAGAGAGGAAGAGACATGGAGAGAGAGGTAGCATCTTTTGTACTTACAGTGAGACGCATGATGCAGCAAAGACCCATTTATCTGTCACTATAAATACAAACATCAATATTGGACATGACAGCCAACCAGATTTATCGTATCCAACATTTTTCAGTTCTAGCATTGATCTGACATTAGAAAACTCATCTTCAGGTTTATCATACACCCATTTAAAAGCACAACCGTTCAAGAATCTATGAATTACTTGATCTCACATTCAAGGGATTCCTCTCGTATTTAATTTTGGACCTGACATAACATCTCCTGGCTTGATACTGTGCCATTTCATGATACTTGTCAAGGCTCTGAAATAGCCTCTCGGGTCAACAGGGAACAGCGTTAACAACCATCAAAATCTTGAGGGAGTGTAAAGACTGTATATGATTATTTCATTAATGTCTAGAGTTAGGGGGTGTTTTCTCAGAGCTGCAGCGTTGTTCTTGTTAACTAAAACTATCAAAAATGTCCTTTCATTGAAATAAAGTTTAAATAAAATAAAAATATAAATATTATATGAAAAACATAACAAATCCTGAAAATGAGAAATATTGGCTTGGCAACTAACTGAAATAAAAATTAAAGCTAAATAGAAATATTGAAAACAAAAACAAAAAAACGAATAAAATGACTAAACGCAACAACAACAAAAAAAACGTAAAAATATAAAAATAAAAGATTCAAAATAGTGAGTTCAAAATATCAATAAATACTATAAATACCACTGCAAGGAGGCAATCTCCTTCTCAAAAATATACACATGGAAATGTGAATAGCACAATAGTGCATAAACCACTCATTTTAAAAATGTAACCCTGTCCAGCAGTGACACCAATGGATAAAGTTTCAGGAGGAGGCAGTGTGTCTTTTGCCTCCCCTGAGCCCACGGTGTCTTGCACATATAGGTTTTGCTGAGATCACTTGTTGCACTGGGCGAGATAAGGCATGACCAAAGAAAAACAAACTTAACAACTTAGTTGTTCTTCACATAAATAAAAAAGTCCAGAGCTAGTGGTACATTTTCTCTTTAATATGTAGGTGGACCCAGGTTCAAACATGATTTTGAATTCAACAGCAAAACTGCACCTGAATATGACAGCTAGATTTTTGTTATATGGAAAATAGCAGCTTTTTTAATGAAAAAGGTCATACAAGTTACATAAGAGTGAGTATATGATCTTCAGTTTAAAGGGGTCATACGATGCTGCTAAAAAGAACATTATTTGGATTTGAGACTTTAGTCTTTGCAACTTTACAGATCTTCTTTATGCACCAAGAGCTTGTAACACTCCAAAGAGAAAGGAAAAATTGAAATCGCATCATATGACCCCTTTAAAGTAAATGATATATGGAAGGTGCAATGTGATTGGACTAAAGAAATTTAAATGTGTGATATGATTACTCAGTCAATGGCATAACACTCGCTCATCATGTTCACAAATGGTCTGCAAATTGGCCAGGCAGGGTCAAACCGTTGGAATTGGATGGACTAATTATAAAGTAAACAACTACCCACTCCGACATCACCACTTCTGGTCACATCACATCCGAATCGAAATGAACTTGAAATTACTTTAAATGATCTGTGGCTGAGGCATTTTTTAGCTAGCACTCAGCTCAGTTAATTTAATACTACACCTCTGTGTCGGCAACCTTCATGACAGCAACTGTGTTTATAGAGCATTAGCTGACTAATGGTCTGAAAATAATGTGACTATTAATAATAACAAATAAATGACACATAAAATATGCTTTTTACTTTATAACTCTAAAATTGCTTTTGAAGTAATACAAAAAGCGTCAACACATTTTAATGAGACTTGATGTGACTTGGTTTTAATAAATAGTATGTTTATTAAGGACAGCTCAAAACTGAAGATTCTGTGACCATTTACTCTGAAACATAAAATAATGAATATGAAGAGTGTTTGAAAAAGAAGTTGTACAAGGTGAGTAACAGTGTTAATTTTGACAGCAAATTTTGATTCAGTTTTAGTCATAGTCTTTTGACTAAAATGCCATTTAGTTTTAGTCATATTTTAGTCATCTGAATTGTTTTTAGTTTTAGTCTAGTTTTAGTTGATTAAATATCATACGATTTTAGTCGACTAAATCTAATGGGTTTAGTTACAGTGTAATGCATTTATTAAAGCATTTCTCAAAAATTTCCAAACTCATTGTATAGGTTTGATATTAAGGGTTTATCATGATAGACACTGATTTAACTGCGGTGACACACAACACCATTCTTCATTCTTTCAAGCAGACATATTTATTTCTATAAATACATTTAGATTAATCTTTAGGGCTACTAAAGTTTTTCAGTCAAGAGCAGTGAGTGATTTTCTGTCTTTCTGTTGTTGCTTGATTAACATCAATAGCAACTAAATTAGGCTACTGTCCCTTTAAAACAGTATGTACAGCTGCAATGGATGCAATGTACTGATACATGTTCTCCCTACTGTTTACGTTCACTTAAGACGTAATCAACTGTGAAACCGGACCGAATTGAGTTCTCTCTTGCGTCGTCAGATTTATCTATATGTCTGCTCTTCTCTTACTCCCAAATATTGACATTTTTGAATGTTTTATGAGACGTGCAGCAAGTGCATTTTAGCTTATGTCCTGCCGGTTCATATGTATGCATCTATAATGTCCTAACTATGCAGTAGATTCGTTCTGAATGAATCTCTTCCCAAATCGTCCCTCCCTAAAATTTTCGTCTCGTTTTTATTAGTTGACGAAAATGTCAATACATTTTCATCATAGTTTTTGTCATTCATAAAGAGTTTTAGTTCGTTATCGTCTCATTGTCGTCGGTGAAAAATGTCACCGGTGAGTAAATTATGACGATTTTTGGGTAAACTGTCCATTTAAAGGGATAGTTCACCCAAAAATTAAACTTCCGTCATCATTTACTCACCCTCCACTTGTTCCAAACTTGTATGTTTCCTTCTTCTGTTGAACACAAAAGAAGATATTTTGAAGAATGTTGGTAACCAAACAGTTGATGGTAGCCATTGACTTCCACAGTATTTTTTTTTTCCATATACTATGGAAGTCAATGGCTACCATCAACTGTTTAGTTACCAACATTCTTTAAAACATATTTTTTGTGTTAAACAGTTGAATGAAATTCATACAGATTTGGAACAACTTAAGGGGGGAGTAAATAATGACAGAAGTTACATTTTTTGGTGGACTATGCCTTTGATATAAACAAACAAAAATGTCATATTATGGCACTAGTTTGTTGATATTGTCAGGTAAATGGTGTTTCATTTGCATTCAACTTCATAAACATCAAATGTAGCATGAATTTACAGTACATTTAATTAAAAGTCCCGCCAAGAGGGGGCTTTGCCTTCTCATTTTAGAAGACCACCTCACGTCACTGGTCTAGAGGGAGGGAGGCATGGCTGTTATGAGTCTGGAAGTAATTACAGTGTTTGCCCACCAGCACTGGATTATTTTAATGCATCATCAACACAGGGGCGACAATAATCTGCAGAGGATTTATAACGCATAAGGCATTACGACATCATGACATGAGTTAACCTAAACAGGATTTCAGACCGAACACAGATCGAATCATACTTTGGTCTGGTACCCGGAATTCAGAGCCACCCACAGTGCGATCTATATACATGATAGTGGATGTGGGCTGGGGAAGTGTGTATAGGTTTTTCTAAGAGTGTGTGTGTGTTTATGTATGCATTTTTAATTAAAGCAAGTTAAAGGCTCCTGGGTGAATCAGAGATTAATTACCTTTACCTACACAGGACACCATGTAATGATCAAACCCCTTCCCCAGGGAAGCCTGTGGGCCTTGTAACACAGCAATACACCACCAACACTCACACACTCTAATGGATAGACCTAAAACACGCAATTTCTCTCTATGTAAAGGCACACAAACACACCTTTGGGAATTGAGCTGTATGTAAGCTTTAAAGCCAAATATTTTGAAAAGGCAGACAGTTCATTTTGTATTTTGTAGTCTAAAAGTATGAGAAAGCAAACAATAAATGGAGACAGAAACAAAGTGTGTGACAGTGAGCAGAAAATAGAGAGATAGACAGAGAAAGAAGGTATAGAAAGAAAGAGTGCAAGACTGAAGGGGTTCACCAGTGTACAACTGATATCTTGACCTACTTCTGAACAGTTTTTGTCAGCGTCTTTCAGCAATGCCCAAAAGCGCAATAAAAGCATCCAAAACCACCTTATTAAACTTTCTGGGCATCAGGTCTACTGGTCACCCAGTGAATCTGAGAGCGGCAGCCTGAGGGGCTACAATTAACTGAAGTGGAGAATAAAAGCTTGGCAGCTTCACAAGCCTTAAGCACCTCATAGGTGTCGAAGCATCAGAGAGACAAGCCACGCAATCACACATGCTAAGTAAAACACACACATAATACACACACACACACACACACACACACACACACAGCAACAAACTTAGACACATTCAAGCAAGAATGTAATATTTTCAAGATTGGGGAGACCATATATAAGTTTAAGAGCAAGTCAATACAAAAATAAACAAAATATATATTGTAATATTAAATAAGTAAATAAATAAATACACATTTTAGAAAGTATACATTTATAACATAAACATTATGTCAAAATATTTTATATATAAAATAAATTTCTAAATGTACACATTTTAAATTTATGCAGTTTTAACAGTTAAAAGGCTGTAAAAATGCTACGGTAAAAAACGTTAATGGCAAGTTTCCTTACACAGTGAAAAACTGCAATATATCTAATGGCAGATTTAATGTAATTATACAATACAGTTGAATTTACAGTTTTTGTAAGTGAAAAAGAACAAGTCACTCTATAATTTACAGGTAAAACAAAAACGTACATTGACACCACATTTGTTTTTGCACTGAAATAACTGTTTCTTGTTAGTTTTTTCTCATCAGTTATGTTACCATTATTGTGTGTGTGTGTGTGTGTGTGTGTGTGTGTGTATGACCCTGTGAACCTTCTATTACTATTACATTTGTATTTATTTAAAATTGGCTTGTGATGAACTTTTGATTCAAAATGTGGCTTTCTTACCTGTGTATCGAAGGAGGTTGTCAGTATATTATAAAGATAAAAAAACACATTTTAGTAATTTGGTATATTAACATTATTTTACTTTATGAATTTACTGTAAATGTAATTTCAATCTGTAAAACCACAGTTGCTGCTTTTACTGTAAATTTCACTGAATTGTTTACAGTGTAATATATTAATTATAAAAATTTAAAAGTTATATAATTCAAGAACTTTCAATGTCATTAAATGCTAAAGGGTTTTAGAAAATCCATAAGCTAATGATATTTTATGCGGACATATTCCATAACATTCACAACAACAAAAAGTCAATCATTAAAATTCAAGCATGACCCGAATAAAATCAGGGTTTTTTTCCCGCAAGAATAACCCACATATGTCCTTGCAATCAATTTATCCAAGATAAGTACTTGTAACCTCATTTAACCCTGCTCTCAACCTTTATAGGGTACATGTATCTAATCTAATCTTCTAAAACCATTCCAAAACCTTCAGCTGACTTTCAGAGGAACCCTTTGAGGCTGTCTCAGGCCCTTAACCATCACAGATCATGACCCATCCAGCTGAAAAGCCCTCCATCTTCGCTGACAGATCCACCGCAGAGCATGGTGGGTGTTCCAGAATGATAATATAGAACCTTGGAATGCCATTTAAATCGTCTCCATTATGGTGGAAACGGATCATTAGAGTCCTCGAGGGGTTACAGGGTCCGGTGCTTCTCATTCAGCCCACCTCATAACGCTGTCATTCAAAAACTTCCTGTGTGCACGCATATGTGAGGTCCCAGGTGTGCACTGCAGGGCGACTGAGGAACCTGCACTCCCAGAGGACTTTAAACAAAACAGTTTTCTCCATTTTGTACTTAGCCTACTATTTCTTCTTCTTTTCCATCTTTTTTGTGTGTTCTCCAGTGTTCATAAGATATTAGTGTCCTTATCTTCTCATCAGTCAATTCAAAAATCCACTTCAGCGACTCTAAAGGCTAGCCTAACACATCCACCTAATTACACAAACACAACCACCTTGTTCTACCAGATACTATGTCTGCTGGGTAATTATTGTAAATCCACCATTCACAAATAACATAAAAGTGTTTTTTTCCACTTAATTACTTGTTTCCCTCATCTAAACAAACAAAGCTTTTTGCAACAACACAACTATATGTCTTCATAGCATGCTCTCCAGGCTACATGCAGTTATGGAAACATTATAAATGTTTAACTTAACATTGAAATCAAACTTTAAGTGTTTTATTAATGAGCGATGGCACATTTGTATGCAATGTGTTATTGACTGGTTCGTTTCCAAGCTAAGCGCTGGAATTAGAAGCTTGTTTTTTTAAATACATGCTTTGGAAAACAACTTCCAAAATTAGCATTGAATATTTTAAAGTGTTTTTAGAGATGGCAGAATTAAGCGATCGGAGGCCTGTGGAACGTTTCACTGCTAACCACCCCTGCAACACTTTACACAGACTGTATAAAATAAGGGTTCAAAAAGAAAATGAGAAAGAATCTTTGGTCGAAAACTAACCAGACAGAAGTAAACAGAAAGAAACCTTAAAAGAACAGAGATGAATGAAGAAGGTGTAGGGGAGAGCAGTAATGCTCAATAAGTACTATAAATAAAAACTGTAAAATATACTACCTTCAAATGTGTTTGAAAGAAGCCACTTACACTCACCAAGGGTGTATTTATTTGATCAGAAATAAAGTAAAAACAGTATTATTGTGAAATATTATTACCATATGTTTTCTAGTTTCTATATTTTAAAATGTAATTTATTCCTGTGATGGCAAAGCTGAATTTTCAGCATCATTACTCCAGTCTTTAGTGTCACATGACCCTTCAGAAATCATTCTAATATGCTGATTTGCTGCTCAAGTAGCTATTATTATGTTGAAAGCAGTTGTGCTGCTTAATATTTTGTTGAAAAATATATTGTGAAAAGATTTATATACAGGTTTGGTCATACAGTTTTGGAGCAACATGATGAATGGTGAGTAAATATGACTAAATATTTGGGGTGAACCATCTATTAGTTAAAAATTGAATGTTATTTTCTTTTCTTTTTTGCCGTAATTGTGTTCAATATAAATTAAATCATACATAATTTTAAACGTAGTTGTTTTGGGCCTGATAATGTAAAACCTGCGATGATCTACAGTATACAGTACACAACTAGAACAGATTCCGACGTCTGTTCCGCTGAAATTGGCACATGAAGAATACACAGAGGGAACCTAGCATACGTGTGCCACAACTGTTCATATTAAAGTCTGGATGAGAGGTAGATTTTAATTTGTTACTGTTGCATTTCAAGACTGTTTTTTGGGGGGTTTAAAGTTTATTACATTAAAATATGTATTAGAGAGCATATAATTATTGAGTCTAGGTGACTGAAGGTAACACCGCACTTTGTGTGTAATGGTATCCAGTTTGATTAGGTAATAGATTTAATTGACACAGGTAATGACTGCTGATATGTCAACAATGATTGTGGCAAAAGCTTTATGCTAAACGTTCCCTGGATCAATGAGCAAAAGCCCAAAAGTGTTACAATTATCCTACTCTTCCATGTTTGCATATGCCTAGAGTTAATCAAGGGAGGGGACAGGCAGATAGAAAGAAAGAGGGAAAACTAGACGCAGAAGAGAGAGAGAGAGAGAGGGAGGGAGAGGCCAGGCTCCCACTGTTGTTCCATTCGGCTTCCTAATCCTGCTCTGCCTCAAGCATTCAATTAACTCCTCACCAGCAGATCAAATGACTGACTAAAAGAGAGTGTGACCGAGCCTAAATGCTAATTAATACTTAGGAATCAATGCCCCTCAATACTAAATGTCAAATAACAGTACAAGAGAGAACAGAGCAGTTCAGATGAAAAGCTCACTTTTGTATTATGATGGATATTTAAGTTTCTAAGATGAAAATAACAGCCAGGCCAGTACAGACACGTGGGCGCGGGCTGAATGTCAGAGGAGACATAATGGGGAAAGAAAAGTGAAAGGTGCTCTGTGCCAGACGCTTCAGCGAGAAGCTACAGCTGACCCACATTACCAATAATGTACTCTCTTTTTCTCTTTTGTTGTCCATTTGTCACTCTCACTCATTCTTTCTCCAGGAGGTGTTACAGGTACCGAATGGCTATAATAAAATGTTGCTCAATCTAGGACTCTCTTTACACCTGGTTTTAGGATCCATCTCGGCTGACGGCCAGATGAGACGGATCATCAGATACCCCTTGGTAGTAACAAGCCTTTCCAATGCATCTCCTGTGACCACTTTTGATTGCATTTTGAGGGGAAAAATGTTACTATAAGTGCTGTAAATAGATTATAAATCTTTAACTAATTAATTGTTTTATATTTTTGCTGATTAATTGTATTATTATATATAATATTCACATTTGTAATCATTAATATAAATTCCACACTGAAATGAATCCACAAATTACGTAGAATATATATAAAAGGAAGATTTTATGCATTATATTTACATTATGTAAATTTAAACTAAACGTAAGTATATTTTAAAGTGCCCCAATACGCTTTTTCAGATATAATCTTTAATGTAGTGTATAATATATTTGTTTGTGAATGTAAAAGGTCTTCAAATATCAAAGTGCACAACAAAAGGAGTTATTGCCTCCCAAAAGAAAGAACCGATTCTGAACTGCCTGAAACATGTTGTCGGAAATTTCAGTCTTGCTTCCTGCACAAACCTACGTGTTTCAACTCATTTGCATAATGCTCTTCACTGGCTGCCCGCGAAAAACGTGTGCTTAGGCCCGCCCTCAAACACTATAGCTGTAGTTGTTCATGTTGTCGGCATGTCTAGAAGACTCTTACATGTACTCCCAAAGGATGAAGATGTGAAGAGTCAGTGGTTAAAATGAATTTTACAGTGACGCAGTATAACTCCAAACTTTAAATGTGTTCCCGTCCTTTACTGGTGACTGCTTGTCAAATCTTGCCGAGTTCAAAATGCCCAGATGTACCCACTTTCATTTTTATGTATATATTTTCTACCAAGTGCTCAAAATGCATAGTTTTGTGCTGTATAAGGTGTACACCCAGTGCACCTCCAAAGCAAAATTACAACCTTTAAAACAACATAATAGGGGAATTTTTGAAAGAACAGCCAGTAACATCAATACCATGATTTCGATACCTCCATTAAATAGATTTTTTAATTAACCTATATATTAATATATTTAACCACAAACATGATGTTTTAGCACAACAGTTCACTGAAAGCTAACTAAACCAAAATTTAAATGGGTAAAAAACAGAAATCTCCAAAACAAGCTTACATATTTCAGTAATATACTGTACACCACCAATCAAATGTTTGGGGCAGATAAAATTTTTTTCATGTTTATGAAAGAATAAACATGACCGTGATAGATGTTTTTCAGGATTCTTTGATGAATACAGAGTGCAAAAAAAAATAGCGTTTATTTCAAATAGAAATCTTTTGTAATATTATAAATTGCCGTACTGTTATTTTACTACCCTTGTTGAATAAAAGTTTTAATTTCTTTCAAAAGAAAAAAAAATCTTACTGAGCCCAAATTTTTGAACAGTACTGTAAAATCCGGGATAAAAATGGTGCCATGAAAATAGCACCCGTTATCCCAAAGTACTATATTAAGAACTGTATAGATCAAGTAATCCATTTTCCATTATCACAACTGGTAATTTAAAGATCTGTCTCTGACAGAACCTACAACATCTAACACCAACCATGGTGTGTATGTATGCGTGAACAATATGTTTGTGCACCTGTCTAGGGCTCTTTACCCTTTTCAAAACACTCCATTAGTTCAGAAACCCTCCTGAGCAGGTGTTGTAAGTGTGTATGCTGGCAAGACTGCCTGTGTATGTGTATGATTGCAGACCCCAGATGTCAGTGTTTGAACCCTGGCGCCCCGCTAAGCCTGACTCACCTCAGCACCTCGTTGGGGTTTCCTGACTTGCTGCCTTTCTTGTCAGGTGTGCCGTGGCATCCAGACTTAAGCAGCGTGTGAGGACCCCGATCCAGCATCATTGTGGCGGTTGCCATGGCGATTATGGCTACAGCATCACGCACTCGAGCCTCCAGTCCGTAGTCCCACTCATCGTAGGAAACAGAGATCAAACCTGAGATAAAGGAAGTGTAAATTCAGTAAATACAATAATCTGAAATATTTGCGTAGTTTTTTAGCTAAATATATCTATATAGCTCTATTTATTTTAATTTGAAATGTGACAAGTGAATTTAGGCATCACAACTTTATAATGTACAGTATGAAAAATGTATATTATTTTGAGATTTTACAAAGTTTAGTAAGTGTTAGATCATCTGAAATATTTCGATACACTGACAAAAATGGTGTAGAATATATTTTCAATCAGAAATTGCTAATAAATTTCAAAAACAAAGAAATGGCATGCAACGCTGAATTGAGTGAAAAACTGAAATTATATTCTTTTGTAAAACATACTCCAATAACATTTATTTATATCTATGAAATATTTACACCTAGTGTGTGTGTGTCTGTGTGTGTAGTATATATATACATATATACATACATAGTTGTAATAAATATTTCATAGTAAATAAATGTGTTTTTCCCCCATGAAGTTCAACCTTTTTTTAACCCAATCCTTCTTTTCTTACCTGTTGGAAAGACGCTGGGTACATTATCTGCATCCCCTGTCACCAGAGATGGTACGATCCAGGTGTAACCATAACCAGTGAGGCCGACAGAATGGGCCACCTCGAAAATGGTCATGGCTTCTTCTTTTGTGCAGTACAGTAGTATAACAGGACTTTGGAGCTTCTTCATCTGGTTCTGGATCTTTGAGTCACCATCGTCTACTGACATGTCCAACAGCAGCACCTCTTCCAGCTCCCAGCCAACAAAACTGTTCTCGACGGTACTCCGGATCTGGATGAAGGCAAAACAGACAAAGAAAGATGAAAAAACAGCATGTCCTGTAACAGCCTCCTGCTGCCTCCAGCTCTCCCGAAATGGTTCACTTTTGTTCTTTAGATATATCATGAGAGTTTAAAAAGAAAACGGGCAAAAAGACAATGAGAGATAGAAAGGGAAAGCTAATTTTTTGTTTAAAGGAATACATGAAAACACTAGTCATAAAAGTGAAATTCCCATCATGCACTGCTTCTTCCAGATACCAGCCCAGCAAACATTTTTTGATCTCTGTGATTTGTAAAGAGAAGCAAACCTAACCCACATTTCAAAATGCACAGAACTGCTCTGCTCTGTCTGAGACAGAGTGAAATTAAACTGCATTTCCTCATAACAAATTGTTCAAACACGAGTCCACCGAGATGCTTTCCATTATAATCTAGTGCAGTCAGAACTAGAGGGAGATGGAATTATCGTACCCACAAATCTGATGATGCATATTTCTGTATCGCCCAATATTTCCAGCCAATTTGAAAGACTTGCAAATTGCACTGACGGTATCATTACACACATGCAGTCAAGTGTAGTGTGAGCATCCGGTACCACAGGGGTAAACCTACAAAAAATTACTGTGATGGTCCCTTTTAGTTTTATTTATATACTGTTTTATTAAAAGTAATAACAGTAAAATGTATATATTAATATTTTTAATTAGCTTTTATTTCTACATTATTAGTTTTCATTTTATTTTTAGTTTGAGTTTTAGTCTTTTTTTTTTTGTTGTTATGTGTCATGTGTTCCTATATATAGCTTTAATTTTCAACTTAAATTTATTTCAGTCTGATGATGCATATTTCTGTATCGCCCAATATTTCCAGCCAATTTGAAAGACTTGCAAATTGCACTGACGGTATCATTACACACATGCAGTCAAGTGTAGTGTGAGCATCCGGTACCACAGGGGTAAACCTACAAAAAATTACTGTGATGGTCCCTTTTAGTTTTATTTATATACTGTTTTATTAAAAGTAATAACAGTAAAATGTATATATTAATATTTTTAATTAGCTTTTATTTCTACATTATTAGTTTTCATTTTATTTTTAGTTTGAGTTTTAGTCTTTTTTTTGTTGTTGTTATGTGTCATGTGTTTCTATATAGCTTTAATTTTCAACTTAAATTTATTTCAGTTAGTTGCCAAGGCAATATTTCTCATGTTTATTTAGGTTTCTTTCATTTCTTAAAGGGACAGTTCACCCAAAAATGCAAATTTTCATTTTTGGGTCCCTCTTAATTATTTTTCTAATAATAATCTAATGTGTATTCATATTTCATTTTATTTCAGAATTATTTCAGTTGCTGAATGTTTTTTTTTTTTTTTATAATTACAGTTTTAGTTAAATGTAACAACACTGGTTTATACTCTAGTTAGTTCTGGCCAGTATTGATAAGTTGCTAATTATTGATATGTCGATAACTAAAAAATGGTTGGTATTAAAATTCAACTAAAACAACACTAAAATCAATAGTTTTAAATGCTAGAAGTGAATTTAGGCATCATTATATAAATGTACATTATGAAAAATGGACATTATGTTGAGATTTTATAAAGATTAGTGAGTGTTATGGTGGCGAAATGTAAAAACATGAGAAATGAGCGTGCATATTCAATATAGGCCAACAACGGCTGATCAGTCCGCTGATAACTGATATTTTCCTGATACATTGTGAATTCCTCATTTAAATACCAAGGTATTTCCACGGTCATTTACAAAGCGCAAAGTAAGAGAATAAAATTGCGTAGGTACTGCGGCAACCCAGGATATTGCAGAAGATGAAGGGCCAAATAGGAGGCACAATAAAACAGATTAACACAAAACAGTGTGGCTGGAGAGAAGAATATAGAATAAAGCAGTGTTATTTTAGTATTATTACAGTTTTTTAATCAAAATTATTATTAGCTTTTATTGCTATATTTTCAGTTATTTTAATTTACTTTTTAGTCATGTTGACATGTGCCTCTGTCATTTTTATTAGTTGTTGTCATTTTTAAATATTAGTATTTAGGTTCAATTTATTTTTATTTCACTTTTAATTTTTATTTATTTTCAGTTAGTAATTTTAGTTCTTCAACTTCAACTTATTTCAGTTAGTTGCCAAAGCAACATTTCATTTTTTTAGTTTCAGTTTTCCATTTAATATTTAGATTTGATTTCAATTAACAAAATGTTTTAATAGTTCTAGTTAACAATAAATAACCCTGTTCTAAAGAGGCTGTTTTTGCTAGCATGAATTAAAGGTTCAACACTACTATTATAGGGCTTAAGGCTAAAGTCACATATTGTGAGAGAGGTGTGATGAATGAACAGAAAGACGGTTATAGGGAAAATTCCACTAGTCATCATTTACTCCCCCTTATGTCATTCTGAATCCGTTTCTATTTTGCGACTTTCTATCTTGCGTGCAGCCTCTTTTCTGTTGTCACATGGGTGTGAATGACACAAGGGTCAGTAAATGTAAATGATGACACAATTTTCATTTTTGAGTGAACTATGCCTTGAAATCAGAAACAATACGACATGAAATTGGAGAGGAAAGTAGCATTAGTTCCTATAGGAGCGACGTATACTGAAAGTAGGTGAAAGGACAGGTGTATTCGTTTTGACAGGAGCCCCAGCATACAGAAGACAGAGCAGAGGAAGAGAGCATTAGTTGAGACAGGAGCATTGGCAAACTCCTGATGATGAAAGAGACTTGAACTGCAGCGGCTGGCACCCCAGCGGGAGTTAGAACGTCGGTATTAGGGTGTGAACCGAACCAGCTAGAGTTTCCAGAATTAGGGGCAGTGAAGCAAACAGCAGTCTGGGGTTTCACGAGATCCCCATCTCAATTTGGCCAAATTGGTTTAGCTCTGGATAGGTGATTTAAAGTGCCCCTATTATGCCATTTTTAAGGTTGCTAATATTGTTTTATGAGTCTCCTAAAACAGGTTTACATGCATGCAATTACGTGCAAAGCAGTTCAAAGAATCAGTCTCTCTAAACCCCTCCTTTCCGTGAGCCCTCACTGCTGTGATTGGACAGATGGCGCAGTCCTTTGACAGCCGGCTCTGGATTGGTCGACCACGTACAGCGCGTGTCGGAAACGAAACGCCCACATGTTCACATACAGCTACATGACACACTGCATGAAAGGTAATATTCGAAAAAGCATAATAGGGGCACTTTAAACAGAGATGTGTTTCTCTCACCCACTCAAAACACAATAGAAATCACCTAGCAACCCCTGGTAACCACCCAGAACACCCTAGCAACCACATGGCAACATGCTAAAAACATGCAGAACATCTTAGCAACCACATAGCAAAGCTTTTCTGCACCACTCCAAATTTCTTCACAAACAATTGTTAAAATCTCAGTTAAACATAACTTTAAAATAATAAATAAAAGTAACAACAACAATTCACATACATACAATACTGTTCAAAATTTCAGGGTTGATAAACATTTTTTTCAAGAAATGAATACTTTTATTCAGCAAGAACACATTAAATTGATCAAAAGTGACAGCAAAGACTTTTATAGACACTGTCACAAAAGATTTCTATAACAAATAAATATTGTTCTTTCTATTCAAGAATCCTGAACATTTTTTTATCACAATTTCCACAAAAATATTAAGCATCATTATTATTGATTATTATTATTATTATAATTATTATTAATAATACATATTTTATTATTACCAATATTGATAACAATAATAAAATCACAGGAATAAATTACATTTTTAATATTATTTCACAATATCAATTTTGCTGTGTTTTAACAAATGAATGCAGCCTTGGTGAGCTGCGATTTTTGCAAATAACATTTTGAAATCTTACCTTTTGAACAGCAGTGTATATATTTAGCTAACATATAAACTATGTTTGATGGGTTCCTGCATTCTTCTAAGCTTAATAAGAAATAACACCTGAACTGAACTGACATCAGAACTCATATGTTTTATTTTTAAGGTTACTTGAATCATGCACATAGACAGGCTTGGATGAAGACATAAAACTTGACCTGACATACAGTGTATTACTATATGTGTATTATCAGAGCAGGCCGCACAACTCCTTGTCCAAGCTCTTTTTCTTTCCAGACTGGACTATTGTAATGCTCTCTCATTTACTATCAAGCCTCTCCAACTGATCCAGAATGCAGCAAAAGTGCGTTTTGCACGCGCGCGAACTGAGTTTTGTGGAGAAAATGTTTGTCTCGCAAAGAAATATGTTTTTGGATGTTTCACTAGCTTGCTCACCTGATGCCCGCCCTCAGTGCTCTCTAAATACCAAGAGCTCGCGTGCTCAACACAACCCAGCGTTACAATGTGCCATAATTCCAGCCAATCAGAGACTAGGCTGCTAAATTCTGATTGGCTGCCTTGACAACCAATCACAACATTCCTTGCATTACCTCGACAGCAGAAGAGGAAAAATACAGTGCATGCATAATTATTATGCAAGTTCATATTCTGATCATATTTTTTTCCAAGCACATTTTACCAATTCCAAACGACATCAATCTTAATAACTACTATTAATCTTGTATTTAATCAGTTAGAATTGATATATAATTATTCATGAAGGCTGGAAATGAAAAATGTCTTATATTCAGGTGTGCATAATTATTAAGCAGATTTTCTTTTACAGATAAAATGAGCCAAAAAAGAGATTTAACTCAGACTGAAAGTAAAAAATTATTAAATGCCCATGAGAAATATTAAAAACTAATACAATACTAGAAATTGCAAAGTTAATGCATAACCATTGGACAGCAAAATGCTCAGTGGGTCAGCAGGGTCAGTC
>NW_015542366.1:1332343-1333047 GCF_001515605.1 Sinocyclocheilus anshuiensis | reverse complement strand
AACTTGCATAATAATTATGCATGCACTGTATTTTTCCTCTTCTGCTGTTGAGGTAATGCAAGGAATGTTGTGAGTGGTTGTCAAGGCAGCCAATCAGAATTTGGCAGTCTCGGTCTCTGATTGGCTGGAATTATGGCATATTGTAACGCTGGGTTGTGTTGAGCAAGCGAACCGTATGCATTTAGAGAGCACCGAGGGCGGGCATCAGGTGAGCAAGCTAGTGAAACATTGCACGCGCAAAAGAGAAGGTCTGCACATATCCAAAAACGTATTTTAAATGTGAAATTGATTTTCGTGCGCTCGAAATACTTTTTTCTTTGCGAAACGAACATTTTCTCCACAAAACTCAGATCGCGCTCATGCAAAATGCACTTTTGTGCGCTCAAAATATGATCGTTCGCGTGCAGAAGTGTGGCAGAAATGTAATCCCATTCACTGGCTGCCAATAGCCGCTTGCATCAAATTCAAGGTACTGATGCTTGCCTACAAGACAACCACTGGTGCTGCACCAATATACCTAAACTCACTAGTTCAAACTTATGCGCCTTTCCAGAAGCTTGCTCTAATTTATAAAAAAAAAAAAACACCTTTCTATGAGTACTGTGCTAGACTAACTGAGACTTGTCACAGCACTTGTATACTGTTGCTCTCTTGTTGGTCTGATTGCTTCTATTGTTCTCCTCATTTGTAAGTCGCTTTGGATA
>NW_015542366.1:1325371-1331346 GCF_001515605.1 Sinocyclocheilus anshuiensis | reverse complement strand
GAGGGCGGGCATCAGGTGAGCAAGCTAGTGAAACATTGCACGCGCAAAAGAGAAGGTCTGCACATATCCAAAAACGTATTTTAAATGTGAAATTGATTTTCGTGCGCTCGAAATACTTTTTTCTTTGCGAAACGAACATTTTCTCCACAAAACTCAGATCGCGCTCATGCAAAATGCACTTTTGTGCGCTCAAAATATGATCGTTCGCGTGCAGAAGTGTGGCAGAAATGTAATCCCATTCACTGGCTGCCAATAGCCGCTTGCATCAAATTCAAGGTACTGATGCTTGCCTACAAGACAACCACTGGTGCTGCACCAATATACCTAAACTCACTAGTTCAAACTTATGCGCCTTTCCAGAAGCTTGCTCTAATTTATAAAAAAAAAAAAACACCTTTCTATGAGTACTGTGCTAGACTAACTGAGACTTGTCACAGCACTTGTATACTGTTGCTCTCTTGTTGGTCTGATTGCTTCTATTGTTCTCCTCATTTGTAAGTCGCTTTGGATAAAAGCATCTGCTAAATGATTAAATGTAAATTACTACTAAAGCTGCTTAAATTAACAGTTAAACTGAAATTAAATGGAATTGAATTGGGGAAAAAAAAAAACATTCTCACCCGATTGACAAAGTCCTGGTATCCAGGGTAGTAGGTGGTGACGATGGAGAATATGTACCAGTCATATTCCTCCATTATGTTAAGCATGACAGAGGCTTGCTGCTCTATAGAGGGACCAAACTGGAAGAACATGGAATGGTCATCCTGCAAGAAACAAAGATAAATGCATGCATGAGAACAGAAGAATCAAGGGGAATCACATTATAATAGGATATCAGTGGGTTATAGTCATAATTCATACCGGTTTTCAACAGTACATAGAGTATGTCAAAGAGAGAGATGAGAATTTGCTTGCTCAATAATTTTTTGAAAAAAGCCAGCTCAATTATTTTTGTATAATTCTTGCCTCCAACCCAAAGACAAACGGACAAATCCAAAGTTAAGTATCTTTTTTCTTTTCTTTTCACCACAGTAACCTGTTAAAGTTTGGATAAAGGGAACAAGGATCAGGAGAAAGAAGGTAGAGAAATATGAACCGACCCCACATCTTCTGCATCAAAGCATGTGATTGTGAACGAGACACATTTTTCTCCCTTAACATCTAAATGACCACTTCACTCCTGAAACAAATGTTACATCCCAGGCGGTTCAAATGTCCACAGTACATTGGTGATGAATGATTTGAAGATTTCAAATGCTTATAATAAGCACGTCGATGAACTCTTCACATCTAATATGCATACACTGATGCATGTGTGTGTGAGTGTGTGCATGTGTGTAAGCTGTCAGTAGCAAATAGGCCAAAATGTTTTAAAGCTATGCACACATGAGTGACAGAGCACATGAATGCATACACATTGATGGTCTGTACATGCTTGTAAATGATTGTTCTGTGTGTGAACTCATGTGTGAAGTCGGTCGTGGGCGTTTGTCAAGTTAATCATGCCGCATGGCGAAATCTCACAGTCTCTCTTTCTCTCTCTCTCTCTCTTTCAGGTCTCCACGCTCTACTCAACATCAAAGCCACTCCCCTGGGGTCTGAGATGGACTGATCCGTTACCTTGATTCGGCTTTAATGAGGTAACAACACTGATGGGGCTGCGGGGAGGGGGGCTTAGGTTGTTAATCTAACAGCTGTACACTGAAAAAAATGCTACTAAATTTTTTTAAGGTAAGTGGTCGCAAACAATTTATTTTAGCTACATTTAATTAAAAATATATGTTGAAAGTTAGTCAAATAAATTTGTTTATTTAAATGTAGCTAAAATAAATTGATCGCAACCACTTACCTTAAAAAATTGTTGTAAATTCAATGAATAATTTTTTTCAGTGTAGTATAATGTTTTACGTATGTGTTTATATATTCTTGTTTTGTAGATTTTCACTAAATGTTTAATGTGTGCCTGATTTGCCAGTGTGCATGTGTGTCTCTGCCTTCTTCTATTAATTTACGTGCCCCCAATATTAATTTCCTGTCTTAATTCCTCCTCTTCCCTTTTGGAGTTGATCCCATCGGGAGAGGTAGGACTCCAATCATGGGGTCAGGAAGATTTTCTTTTTCTTTTTTGGAAAGAAATCAGCACTTTTACTCAGCAAGCAAGAATTAAACTGATCACAAATGACAGTAAAGACATAATGTTTCAAAGGATTTCCATTTCTCTTTCTATGTCTATAAGATTTCTATAAATGCTGTTAACTTTCTATTCATCAAAGAAACCTGTAAAAATGTGTATCACGGTTTCCATAAAATATTCAGCAGCACAGCTGTTTTTAACATTGGTAAGAAGAAAAGTTTTTAAAAATTCAGCTTTGCCATCGCAGGAATAAATTACATTTTTATTTAAATATAAAAAAATTACATTAAAAGAGAAAACATTTCTTTTAAAATGTTATACAATATTTAAATATCTATCTAGCTACACACACATATGTTAGGGCTGTTGATTTAATGCATTAATTAAGTTAATGAGTTATGGGAAAAGATATAGATAGATATAAACTTTATTGTCAGACAAAGTCTGAAATTTTTCTTGCATAACAGTATGTTTACAAACAAAACAATTTATAACAGACACAGTACTGTAAATACAATAGAATTTAAAAAACTGGAATTTTCATTTTACGTGTATACTTACTCAGCTCTAAGACAGCCTGATGTACAAAATAGTGTTTTAGTTTCACTCGATTAAATCTAGGGACCTTGTATCGACGATTAGATGGTAGAAGCACAAATTCATTATATAACACATGACTGGGATTAGAAACAATATTCTTGGCCAGCCTTAAGAGGTTCTTACGATAAGAAAGTTCATATAACTTTTCAAGAAGCTGTCCTACTATCTTTGAACAGATTTGTATTGCAGTTTTAAGGCAGTTTTAGTTTGTTATTTAGAGTATAACTTCATTAAAAAATAATTTCATATTAATAAAAAATGTTTTAATACCCATTAAACTCATGCCATTATTTATGCAATTGCAACTGCAGTGTAAATGCATTCATGCCACCTCTGAGCTGCAATAAACTGTCTGTAGATATATCTAAACATTAATTCAGATGCAGCTTCTGAAAAAAAAAAAATCATGGCTGTTGCAGCATAGAAAGACATAAAACATTTCTTTCTAAAGCTACTTTTTGACACTTTTCTCATTTAACACAATAATGACTTTCAATTTTTTAACCATTCAACCATTACCATTATTTGCCCCTTTAAAAAATAAAATAAAATAATAATAATCCTTTGCAACAATATGCCAGTCTTATATCAGCATTACATTTGTTTTCTGGGAAGCACCTTGTAGTTTCATAACCTTCAGCAACTCTTGTAACGTCAAAAACTGTACAAATACAATATAATAAAATAATAATAATAATCTAGTTTATAATTCTACTTCATCCCAAACAGGATAGAAATCTATCAAGTTGACCACACATGCTTATTTTACTGACAGTTTCTGTTAGTCAATAGAATAATTCCAGATTCCAAGTTGTCATTCTCCCAACAGCAGTTTACACTGCTCACACTTCTGATACACCTTCACTGTGATGCACATGTGAAATGCCACATATGGCCTCCCATTTTTACTTTACATTTAACACACACACACACACATATAGGCTAATATAGTATACCATGTGTCAGATTTGTTTTCCGGATCATTCCTCTCTAATCCGTCGTTCTACACTTCTGCTCCTCACCCCCTCCCTGTCACCAATCTCCCTCGCTCCGTTTCTCCTCTTCATCCGTTCTGAGTCTATTCATCTCAAAATGAGCGATCACAGACACATGCACTGCACATGCAAGTGAATTAGCAGACTCCCATTCCTCTATCGCCTGTTTAGCACAATAGAGTGGCCAACCTAGCCATCCACTATACTCAGTACAGCACCGCACGAGCAGCAGGGAGCTAATCCAGACCTTACATTACTATCCTCTCACTACTTTCCTCCCATCCTCTTCAATAATGGAGACTAGTGTCCTGCAGAGGCAGTTTATAAGCAAAGCATCTTTAATATTCGAATGCGAGGCATAAAATAAGTTTCCCACTAACTCTTGACTGCTGGGAAGGGATAAAAGCTGAGCTCCTGCCATCGATGATACCATACCAGAACAGCATGTCATTAAGAGAGGAAGGGGAGAGATTTAGAAATGAAGAATCAGATCCGTTGAGGAAAGCATGCATCTAAATTCAAGTGATTCATCAGCTGATGATGGATCTAGTATCAGACTGATTGGAAATAAGGCCGTTTAGCAGCCAGAAAGCCAAAGAGAGAGATGCCTGTGTGTTGCTTCAAGAGAGCAACCAAACATTTGTGCTGTGTTTTATTTTCTGTCTTTTATAATTCATTCATTCATTCATTATTTATTTATTTGATCATTTTATTATTCCATTTAATCATATAATTATTTATAATAATAATTTAAACAATTTATATACCCCTTTTATTGATTCATTCATTGATCATTCGTTTTACACTGATTTCTAATCTAATTGTCATTAAATTAAACATTGATACTTCATTTTCAATAAAATACCACTTACACTTACAGTGTATGTTGTCATATGAACAACCAGTCAGTAACCCTACAGTTAGTTTTAAGCTGTGTGTGTTTGAGTCACACAAAAAAAAGTCATTAGAATATTTTGTTTGGGAATCGGACTACGCTGGTTGTACTGTATGCTCATACAAGTTATCATTCGCTCTGTAACAGTAATGTCAACATTCACAATTTTCACTTTACAACTGATAAATATGATTATTCTGACATGACGCACTGTTAGGATACACCTGCAGTCTGTTCATAGCCTGACACAGTCCAAGGAAAGTTATTTTCCAGAAATGCATTAAATTAAAATAAGAAAGTAGAAGTAGAAAAAAGAAGTAGTATCTCGGACAATGATTTTTCTATATTCAATACTGATTGAAACTCAACCAGAGAGCAACTTCTGTGATTTTCTACAACAATAGAAAGAGGCCCTTCCAGCGAGTAGTGCTCCAAAATCTATTACTTAACACAGACTCAGAGACAGGTTTGAATAATAAAAATTAGATGAGAAAAAGAACAGACATGGAGAGAGGAAGTAGAAAGAGAGAAATGAAAAGGAGAGAAAGAGAGCGAGATAAAATGAGAATCAAGGATCCAGAATTCTTCATTTGACTTAACTGTATCTTCTGAGTAAAGTTGATGTACCATTACCTCTGTCACTAAAGACAGCTCCTCTCCTCTACAACTGTGTTGACAAGATAGTTTAGATTCAACCCTTCAGAACACCAGTGGCATTAGCACAGCCAAACAGAGCTTGTGCTGAGCCGTGGAGAGGGAGACAGAGACTCGCTCTCCAGCAGGTCACTCGCAGCATTAACAGCCTCTACTGCTGCTGGCTTGTTAAGCCTGGCAGCAATCATGGAGCTACAGAGAAAAAGAGAGCACAACCTTGATCGCAGAAGATAAAACATTTATTGAAATTAAAGCGTACAGATACACTAAAGATCAAAGAGGGGAAAAAACAATGCGGTAGTAAGAAAAAAATAATTGCACAGAATAATTGAAAAGAGACGTCTGAATTATACAACACCCTCTACAAAATATAATTACTGTAGACTAAAAGTGAACCCTTATATATAATAGATGGACACTTAATGTTACAATAGATAGAAAGATAGAAAGATAGAATGATACAACCTTAGATACTGTAGACTGATAGAGATCTAGAGACAGACAGACAGACAGGCAGACAGACAGACAGAGAGACAGACAGAGAGACAGACGGACAGACGGACAGACAGACAGATAGATAGAACGAAAGATGAAAGATAGAAAGATAGAACGATAGAATGATAGATAGATAGATAGAACGACAGACAGACAGACAGACAGACAGACAGATAGATAGATAGATAGATAGATAGATAGA
>NW_015542366.1:1319462-1324168 GCF_001515605.1 Sinocyclocheilus anshuiensis | reverse complement strand
CCGGGTGGCTGGTCTCAGACGATCTTGGAGGTGAAGATGCTGGATGTGGAGGTCCTGGGCTGGTGTGGTTACACGTGCACTGAAAAAAATGCTACTAAATTTTTTTAAGGTAAGTGGTCGCAAACAATTTATTTTAGCTACATTTAATTAAAAATATATGTTGAAAGTTAGTCAAATAAATTTGTTTATTTAAATGTAGCTAAAATAAATTGATTGCAACCACTTACCTTAAAAAATTGTTGTAAATTCAATGAATAATTTTTTTCAGTGTAGTATAATGTTTTACGTATGTGTTTATATATTCTTGTTTTGTAGATTTTCACTAAATGTTTAATGTGTGCCTGATTTGCCAGTGTGCATGTGTGTCTCTGCCTTCTTCTATTAATTTACGTGCCCCCAATATTAATTTCCTGTCTTAATTCCTCCTCTTCCCTTTTGGAGTTGATCCCATCGGGAGAGGTAGGACTCCAATCATGGGGTCAGGAAGATTTTCTTTTTCTTTTTTGGAAAGAAATCAGCACTTTTACTCAGCAAGCAAGAATTAAACTGATCACAAATGACAGTAAAGACATAATGTTTCAAAGGATTTCCATTTCTCTTTCTATGTCTATAAGATTTCTATAAATGCTGTTAACTTTCTATTCATCAAAGAAACCTGTAAAAATGTGTATCACGGTTTCCATAAAATATTCAGCAGCACAGCTGTTTTTAACATTGGTAAGAAGAAAAGTTTTTAAAAATTCAGCTTTGCCATCGCAGGAATAAATTACATTTTTATTTAAATATAAAAAAATTACATTAAAAGAGAAAACATTTCTTTTAAAATGTTATACAATATTTAAATATCTATCTAGCTACACACACATATGTTAGGGCTGTTGATTTAATGCATTAATTAAGTTAATGAGTTATGGGAAAAGATATAGATAGATATAAACTTTATTGTCAGACAAAGTCTGAAATTTTTCTTGCATAACAGTATGTTTACAAACAAAACAATTTATAACAGACACAGTACTGTAAATACAATAGAATTTAAAAAACTGGAATTTTCATTTTACGTGTATACTTACTCAGCTCTAAGACAGCCTGATGTACAAAATAGTGTTTTAGTTTCACTCGATTAAATCTAGGGACCTTGTATCGACGATTAGATGGTAGAAGCACAAATTCATTATATAACACATGACTGGGATTAGAAACAATATTCTTGGCCAGCCTTAAGAGGTTCTTACGATAAGAAAGTTCATATAACTTTTCAAGAAGCTGTCCTACTATCTTTGAACAGATTTGTATTGCAGTTTTAAGGCAGTTTTAGTTTGTTATTTAGAGTATAACTTCATTAAAAAATAATTTCATATTAATAAAAAATGTTTTAATACCCATTAAACTCATGCCATTATTTATGCAATTGCAACTGCAGTGTAAATGCATTCATGCCACCTCTGAGCTGCAATAAACTGTCTGTAGATATATCTAAACATTAATTCAGATGCAGCTTCTGAAAAAAAAAAATCATGGCTGTTGCAGCATAGAAAGACATAAAACATTTCTTTCTAAAGCTACTTTTTGACACTTTTCTCATTTAACACAATAATGACTTTCAATTTTTTAACCATTCAACCATTACCATTATTTGCCCCTTTAAAAAATAAAATAAAATAATAATAATCCTTTGCAACAATATGCCAGTCTTATATCAGCATTACATTTGTTTTCTGGGAAGCACCTTGTAGTTTCATAACCTTCAGCAACTCTTGTAACGTCAAAAACTGTACAAATACAATATAATAAAATAATAATAATAATCTAGTTTATAATTCTACTTCATCCCAAACAGGATAGAAATCTATCAAGTTGACCACACATGCTTATTTTACTGACAGTTTCTGTTAGTCAATAGAATAATTCCAGATTCCAAGTTGTCATTCTCCCAACAGCAGTTTACACTGCTCACACTTCTGATACACCTTCACTGTGATGCACATGTGAAATGCCACATATGGCCTCCCATTTTTACTTTACATTTAACACACACACACACACATATAGGCTAATATAGTATACCATGTGTCAGATTTGTTTTCCGGATCATTCCTCTCTAATCCGTCGTTCTACACTTCTGCTCCTCACCCCCTCCCTGTCACCAATCTCCCTCGCTCCGTTTCTCCTCTTCATCCGTTCTGAGTCTATTCATCTCAAAATGAGCGATCACAGACACATGCACTGCACATGCAAGTGAATTAGCAGACTCCCATTCCTCTATCGCCTGTTTAGCACAATAGAGTGGCCAACCTAGCCATCCACTATACTCAGTACAGCACCGCACGAGCAGCAGGGAGCTAATCCAGACCTTACATTACTATCCTCTCACTACTTTCCTCCCATCCTCTTCAATAATGGAGACTAGTGTCCTGCAGAGGCAGTTTATAAGCAAAGCATCTTTAATATTCGAATGCGAGGCATAAAATAAGTTTCCCACTAACTCTTGACTGCTGGGAAGGGATAAAAGCTGAGCTCCTGCCATCGATGATACCATCAGCATGTAGCATGTCATTAAGAGAGGAAGGGGAGAGATTTAGAAATGAAGAATCAGATCCGTTGAGGGCATCTAAATGACTGATTGGAAATAAGGCCGTTTAGCAGCCAGAAAGCCAAAGAGAGAGATGCCTGTGTGTTGCTTCAAGAGAGCAACCAAACATTTGTGCTGTGTTTTATTTTCTGTCTTTTATAATTCATTCATTCATTCATTATTTATTTATTTGATCATTTTATTATTCCATTTAATCATATAATTATTTATAATAATAATTTAAACAATTTATATACCCCTTTTATTGATTCATTCATTGATCATTCGTTTTACACTGATTTCTAATCTAATTGTCATTAAATTAAACATTGATACTTCATTTTCAATAAAATACCACTTACACTTACAGTGTATGTTGTCATATGAACAACCAGTCAGTAACCCTACAGTTAGTAGAGATGTAGAAATTAAGAATCAGATCCGTCGAGGAAAGCATGCATCTAAATTCAAGTGATTCATCAGCTGATGATGGATCTAGTATCAGACTGATTGGAAATAAGGCCGTTTAGCAGCCAGAAAGCCAAAGAGAGAGATGCCTGTGTGTTGCTTCAAGAGAGCAACCAAACATTTGTGCTGTGTTTTATTTTCTGTCTTTTATAATTCATTCATTCATTCATTATTTATTTATTTGATCATTTTATTATTCCATTTAATCATATAATTATTTATAATAATAATTTAAACAATTTATATACCCCTTTTATTGATTCATTCATTGATCATTCGTTTTACACTGATTTCTAATCTAATTGTCATTAAATTAGACATTGATACTTCATTTTCAATAAAATACCACTTACACTTACAGTGTGTTGTCATATGAACAACCAGTCAGTAACCCTACAGTTAGTTTTAAGCTGTGTGTGTTTGAGTCACACAAAAAAAAGTCATTAGAATATTTTGTTTGGGAATCGGACTACGCTGGTTGTACTGTATGCTCATACAAGTTATCATTCGCTCTGTAACAGTAATGTCAACATTCACAATTTTCACTTTACAACTGATAAATATGATTATTCTGACATGACGCACTGTTAGGATACACCTGCAGTCTGTTCATAGCCTGACACAGTCCAAGGAAAGTTATTTTCCAGAAATGCATTAAATTAAAATAAGAAAGTAGAAGTAGAAAAAAGAAGTAGTATCTCGGACAATGATTTTTCTATATTCAATACTGATTGAAACTCAACCAGAGAGCAACTTCTGTGATTTTCTACAACAATAGAAAGAGGCCCTTCCAGCGAGTAGTGCTCCAAAATCTATTACTTAACACAGACTCAGAGACAGGTTTGAATAATAAAAATTAGATGAGAAAAAGAACAGACATGGAGAGAGGAAGTAGAAAGAGAGAAATGAAAAGGAGAGAAAGAGAGCGAGATAAAATGAGAATCAAGAATCCAGAATTCTTCATTTGACTTAACTGTATCTTCTGAGTAAAGTTGATGTACCATTACCTCTGTCACTAAAGACAGCTCCTCTCCTCTACAACTGTGTTGACAAGATAGTTTAGATTCAACCCTTCAGAACACCAGTGGCATTAGCACAGCCAAACAGAGCTTGTGCTGAGCCGTGGAGAGGGAGACAGAGACTCGCTCTCCAGCAGGTCACTCGCAGCATTAACAGCCTCTACTGCTGCTGGCTTGTTAAGCCTGGCAGCAATCATGGAGCTACAGAGAAAAAGAGAGCACAACCTTGATCGCAGAAGATAAAACATTTATTGAAATTAAAGCGTACAGATACACTAAAGATCAAAGAGGGGAAAAAACAATGCGGTAGTAAGAAAAAAATAATTGCACAGAATAATTGAAAAGAGACGTCTGAATTATACAACACCCTCTACAAAATATAATTACTGTAGACTAAAAGTGAACCCTTATATATAATAGATGGACACTTAATGTTACAATAGATAGAAAGATAGAAAGATAGAATGATACAACCTTAGATACTGTAGACTGATAGAGATCTAGAGACAGACAGACAGACAGGCAGACAGACAGACAGAGAGACAGACAGAGAGACAGACGGACAGACGGACAGACAGACAGATAGATAGAACGAAAGATGAAAGATAGAAAGATAGAACGATAGAATGATAGATAGATAGATAGAA
>NW_015542366.1:1318332-1319452 GCF_001515605.1 Sinocyclocheilus anshuiensis | reverse complement strand
GATAGATAGATAGATAGATAGATAGATAGATAGATAGATAGATATGCACTGTAATACAGTAAAACAGAGCACAGCTTGGGTTGTACTGTAGAAAGGGATATGATGACTCATAAGTCACACAAGGGGTTTTAGAGAAAGAACAGAAAGAGGAGAAAGAAGGAGAGAGAGGGGGAAGCACGAGACACAGAGGAGACGACAATAAAAAGAGAGTCTTGCTCATAACAACCCGAGCCATCAAAGGATTAAAGCGACGGTGGGCCATCACAGTTCACCCCGCTCAATCTTCTGCTTTTGTTGTGTTTCACATAATGAGGCTGATGTTTTAATAGAGTTAGTGAATAATGGAGGATCTGTAAAATCTGATCTGAGAGAGTCTAGAAGTACCTGATTTTTATTTGAATGAGTGTAAGAAAAGATTCTCTCTAAACATTGCATCAGGAGAACACACATCTTTATCTAGAGTATTTGTTCAAAAATAAAGGTGAAAGCACAAATCACTGAAATACACACAGTCCATTCTGTTGCAGAAGTAACAGCATTCTTACTCTTTCTGTATCTTATATCTTATTTAAAAACATCTTATTTCCCCAGGCAATATGTACTATAAACAATCAATAGGCTCCACTGCATGTCCAGCTCTTCATTTAGCATATGAGTTCCCATGCTGCTATAGCTCCAACACAAATAAACATCATACTGCGTTATATACTTTGGGCTGTGCTGGGTTTATTTTCTGTTCTTGCCTTAGTGTAACACACAACTTGTGTTTTTCTGCTTTTACACTTCCATGGGCACACTATTTATGTTTTATGGTCCTGTATCCAATATTCTCACCCACAGCCTATGGCATCTCTCTGCCTGGGTCTTTCTACAAGACAGGTGCCATCTGTGTACCTCATGAACAGTTGAATGAGTAGTGGATCCTAGCATTTAGTATGTACAAATATATATATATATATATATATATTAATATACATTTTTAAATAATTTTCTAATCTATATGTGACGAGAGGGGCGGGGCCGAGAGCCGTGGGAACGGAGTGAGGCCGGTGGAATAATTGATAATGAGCGACACCTGCACCACTCACCGGTCTCGAGTCCCACGGAGGAGCTCCGGCGG
>NW_015542366.1:1317786-1318113 GCF_001515605.1 Sinocyclocheilus anshuiensis | reverse complement strand
TATATATATATATATATATATATATATATATATTAAAAGTGTTTTATTTCTAATTTATTTATAGAAAACTCTACTAAATGTATTATATTAATATTATTATACATTTTATTATATATAATCTAAATATAATACATACACATATGTAAATAAAAACCTCTAAGTCCGTCTGAGATTTTTTCTGAGATTTTTTCTTTTTATCAGTCTCCTATGTTTAGGTTCAGTCATTTCATTTTAATTAAAAATGAGAAAGTTATTAGTCAGTTATTGAATGCCTTATTTTCGAAAATGTCCCATGTTATATTCATAGGAGCCTGATACAAATGCTCA
>NW_015542366.1:1316296-1316561 GCF_001515605.1 Sinocyclocheilus anshuiensis | reverse complement strand
CCGGTTCCCGCCTCCTTCTTCCCGACCTACGAACGTTGTTACACTATATAAACATAATTTTAAAGAAAGATCCATTTTTGTGATTCTTCTTCATTAAAACACTGCTACAAGTGAATTGTGTAGAAACAGTTTTCACTCAGAAATTGCTAGTAAATTTCATAATTACATAGAAACAGGAAGTAACACTGAGACAGTGATCCTTTCTAAGAAGAATCACAAAAATGGATCTTTCTTTAAAATTATGTTTATATAGATTAGAAAATTA
>NW_015542366.1:1308269-1315423 GCF_001515605.1 Sinocyclocheilus anshuiensis | reverse complement strand
ATTTAAAAGAAAAATCTCAGATGGTCTTCATATATATATATATTTATTTATTTATTTTTTTTTTTTTGAAGATGCATCTTCTTTTTTGTTTCTACACCAAATATTTTCAGTGTATTATCTTTTTGAAGTCATAATATAATTATCTACCAACATTAAAATAAATTAATTTAGTTTGAGATGACAGTGCAATTTATTAACAATTTATTAAAGTATTTGTCATTATACAGAATGTATTCAATCTTTTAAAAAGTCGTTCACCTTAAAATCTCCTTTTTGAAAGCAAAAAGGCATCAGTTTCACAGTATTACCCAATCATTCTTGCTTTATTAAGCCAATATGTTCCTACTGTAATCTTCACAGAAAAAACTATTTTCATGTTATTCTGGACCATCAGCACATTGTGCTTGAACATCAAATCTTATTTAAGGGCCTCCCTCCCTCAATCTCTAATCAAACACACACTGAATTAATTATGTCACATATGACGCATAATTAACGCGAAACAACCTTAATTCCCATTATACGGCCCCCTCCTGTCAGCTCTCTTAAATCTAATTTTTTAAAAAGCCTGTCTTTGATTGAAACACGGGGCTATTTCCGTCCAGCAGAGATAATTCCTATTTTTCTCCCTGTGCATCTCCTCTCCCTTTTTCTTTCACTCCCTTCTCTTTTCCTGAGGCCCCGAATTTCGAGGATAAAGCGAGAACGAATTCAGCCATAGGTGTGAGTGACGTCTAGACACCTTGTCTCAATAGTGCCGTGAGCCCAAGGTGCATCTGCGTTAATCAGCATCATGGAGGTAAACAGTACCATAAAAGCACTAAATCTCCCCTCACATTTATTTCTATTACAGCCAGAGTGGATACTCATAATGCACTAATGCGTGTGGCACGACGCTGCTACTTCTCTCTCCTGAGCAGAGGTCTGTAGCCCGCATACAAGATGAATCATTGCGTAAGCTGTTGAATGTAAAGCCTTTTGATGGAGATTACACTCTGTCAAAGCGACAGTAAATAGTGTTTGAAAAAGCTGGTCACGTACATACTGATATGTAAGGAACTAGGGCTGAAACAACTTATTGGAAAAATATCAATATTTCCAGAGAATCCACAAAAAACCTTGTTCAGTGATGTCACTGCAGAAACAAAAAATAAACTTTGTAATATTAGAAAGCAGTAGATGATGCATGATATAATAATACATTGTTTATCGAGAGCTGGGTTATTATAATTAACTAAAACTAAAACCATAAAAATATATATTTGTTTCTTGAAATAAAAGAAAAAATAAAACAAATAAAATACAAAATTACCTAGTTTATTTTAGCTAGAACATTTTCCATTTTCATTTAACTTGTTCTAAAATAACTACTTAAATAAAAAAATTATAAAAACTACAGACAATTGAAAAAAAAAATCCCCAAAACAACATCAAATAAAAATGACAAAACTTAAAAATAATTAAAATTAATAAAATTATAATTTAAAAAAATTATTAAAAATTAAATTAAAACGGAAACTACAATAAATAAATAAATAAATAATAATAATACAAAATATTAAATAATAATAATGACAATAATAATAATAATAATTTCGCAATTATACACTCAAATAACAATGATCGATTGTTTGAAATTTTGCTATTTTGCTATGCATGATTATATGGCTGGATTGCATTGTTTTTATATTCATCTGTATTAGTCAACATTGATATATGCATGCTCATTTACTCTGATTTTTACATTTAGATTACCTTTGCCATCATCTAAAGTGCACTTAAAGTTAATCTTTAAAATGACTAATCATTTAATAATCTTCTTAAATGTAACCTTCAGCAAATCAAGACGAATATACATTTTTCATACTGTACATTATGCATACAGTCATAATGTTGTGTTGCCTAAATTCATTTGCAGCATTTAAAGCATTTTGAGATTTTAGTGTTTTATTTGTAATTTAGAGAAAATTGTATAAAAAGATAATATTACATATTTTAAAAATAATCAAATTATAAAAATTTTAAAAAATTGTTTTGTGTGTATACATTTATGATTGTGTGAGTATAGAGAGATAGATAGGTCTTTGTATCAGCATAATAACATAAACGACACTCAGGGATGCAAACTGTTGTCTAGTTAATAACTTAGTAAGGTAACGCCCATGTATTAGCCATAGGCAATGACCTAAGTTTCTATGTCAGAAACACAATGACCTCATTTTCTTTCCCCTTTTTGCTCTTTTTCAAGTTTTTCTGCCTCAAGGCCCCTCTAAGGGAAATGAGAGCAAAGACTTTCACCCCCTCCTTACTTCTCTGATCCCTCATTCTTGCTGTTTTTCTTCCAGAGAAAATGAGATGTGCTACCAGGCTCATTAATTGTTGAAACTTCTTCCATTATCAGTCTTGGCTGCATCATGTCTTATTCGTCATGTCACCAGTGCTGTCAGCCCGTCTCTCTGTTGTCTATTACCTCCTCCCTCTGTCTTTCAACCTGGACTTTATCTTCTCTTTTCTCTCTTTTGCTTCCCCCCTTTATGTCTCTTTCTTCCGGAAAGTCAATAACACGCGTTCCTTCCTTCTTCCAAACCCCTCATCATTTCTATCTCTCCCCGAACGAAACCAATTGTTCTGAAGGGACAACGACTTCCCTCATCTCTGTGTCTGAGAGGAAGGGAGGAACATTTGAAACCGGTTCCACGAATGATGTAAACACTGCCATTTTCACCGGCTACAATGTGTACTACAACTCCCACTCCCACATACTGTACACATATGTTATTATTTATTATGCCATGATTTTTTTTGGATGAGACACACACTGAGTGAAACACTACTATATCAGTCATACATGAAGACATGCTGCTCAGGGAATTATAAAATGGATGCTATTTTGTTTAGGTTATTGTTTATCAGAATTTGTGACGTCAGTTGATGCTGATTTTTGTGCAGGTAGCTATGATGAAGACAAATATCAGGATGTGGCTAATTAAATTAATGATGGTAATGATGATGGTATTAATTATCAGAGTGAAAATTATGAAACACTGAATATGTTGCAGTTAGTGTTTGAGATTGACAAACATATTTATTAGTAAAACTCTCAAATTGTCATGTTCAAACAATATCTCAAGGAGCAGAACAAATGATGCCTATATTAACAATTAGCGAAAGTCAGTCCTCTTTTGTTTTCTCACCTGTAACCATAGTGACAGTGACTAAAGTAAACATCAGAAGTGGTGCTTTTCATAAATGCCATCCTTCATATTTACTTCAGTTTACTTTCGAGGTGTGAGTTCATCCATTTAATTAACATCCTTAATTTGGTAATTTTATGTACACTCTGACTGATATTTTAAAGAAATCAATATTTTTTTTCTGCAAGGATGCATTAAATTGATCAAAATTGACAGTAAAGACATTTATAATGGTGCAAAATATTTCTATTTCAAATAAATGCTGTTCTTTTTGACTTTCTAGTCAAAGAACCACAAAAATATTAAAGGGGTCATATGATGCGATTTCAATTTTTCCTTTCTCTTTGGAGTGTTACAAGCTCTTGGTGCATAAAGAAGATCTGTAAAGTTGCAAAGACTAAAGTCTCAAATCCAAAGAAATATTCTTTATAAAAGTTCAGAGTCAGCCACGCCTACCTAAAACGGCTCGTTCTAACACGCCCCAACATACCTACGTCGCTCTGTGGGAAGATTTGCATAACGCCGCCCAAATGTTCACGCAAAGATCACAGCACACCTCGCTTTTTCAGACCGATGAGCTTTGTAAAAATCGACGCGTTTCAAAAAGGCGGGGCATAGAGAAGAAACAATTATGTACAGTATGTGGAAAATAATGTGGTTTTTTTATTTTAAACCGCATAAACACATTTCATTACACCAAATACACAAAATAATGTTCTTTTTAGCAGCATCATATGACCCCTTTAAGAAGCACTATTTTCAAAATTAAAAATAGGCTAATTATAAATGTTTCTTGCGCAGCAAAATCAACATATTAGAATGATTTCTGAAGGATCATGTGTCACTGAAGACTGGAGTAATGCTGCTGAAAATTCAACATCACAGGAATAAATTACATTTTAAATATATATATTTAAGTAGATAGCAGTTGTTTTTACCAATTTTTTTTTTTTTTATCAAATAATCACAGCCTTGATGAAGAGACTTTTTTATTCCCATCCCAAACTTTCAACAGTACATTATATGTAATCTAAAGGACTTTGGTAAAAGAACTGAACACGTCTTTTATGTGCTCCCATTTATTTTGTTGATCCTTGTCTTAATTAGCTCCAAAAGAACATGAACCTGTCCAAAGAAAAACTAGTATGCAACAAATAAACTTAGTAGAAAGACAAGACATAAGAGTAAACTCAGTTGAGACCAGACATTTTTGCTGCACGTTCTGTCCCCCTTCACTTTAATTGTACCTCCCAAAATAACACTGTGAAGTTTACATAGTTTAACATCTATAATTTTAAAAGCCGGTTGCCCTCCGTGTCTAAATGAAGTGTAAGGTCTCAGCCCCGTTTGCTGAGAGCATCTGCAGCGGACCAAGAGGAGTCACTCCTTTTAATGAGACTTCCTGCATCTCATAAAGAAGCAGCCGTTATGCTTCTCTTGGCTCACTTAGTAGGCTTGTCATGGCGCAAAAAGAGAATACATCGCCTTTCCTTCATAAAAAAAAATCTCTCTAATTCTCTCTCCCCATGGCCAATTTTCAACTATTTAATCTTTTACTCTAAATTCATGTGTAATATTCCTAAATTACCACTCATTTATTTCCGTATTAAGAACCCAGGACTTTGTTGTCGGTTATAATTATCGGTCGCACTAATAACTCAAGCACGATAATGAACTCCCAATATTTGCGCAACTAAAATTCTAATATGCCAAGGCCTTTTCAAGCCCCGAGTTTCACTATTAATGTGGGCAGCAGGAAATGAAGTATGAATAATTGAAACCCAAATCTCTTCATTCATGTTGGTAACACTAATATACGGACAAATCCCACACTGCCCAGTTCAAATAAAGACACTATTACTGATTTGTAGCCTATGGGTTTTTGCTGAGACATCCGGTTTGGAAGCAATGGGTTATGTGCGAAGCAAAATAATTTGACGGTTTGTATAAAGTGATAATACTCTTGAATTCCCATTCCAGTTTTCTCCTCAGGCTGATTTAATCAAAGCATTGTATTTCTTTGCGTTTCATCTGTGGAAACAGAACAAAACATGCACAATGGCCAGGAGGACCTGTTATCACCAGCTTACACAGAATCTAAAACGCACTTTCCCAGCGGTACCGCTAGCCGTGCTAAAGCAACCCTTAGGCTAGTGTTCCTGACCTCTGCCTGTGAACACATGCAAGCGCGGTTATGCAAATTGTTATGGTTATTCAAGCTCCTACGCAAGCAAAGCGTGTCTCGGCAACGTTCAGTGCCATGTCCTCACGCAAGATGCATGACACATTTGCATAAAGCAGCCAAACATTTGAAAAACATTACGGACGTGCACATAAACACATTTAAGAAGCGCATTCGTACCTATATTTTACAAAGCACAGCTTCCTAGACATATAAATAAATGCAGAGTGTCATTTCAGATACACTAACAGCTTGGAAATCGACAGTCACTCCTAGACACACTAACACAAAGACGTTCGTAACCGGAAGGAACAAACTCACACACACAATAAAAATGAAAACAGACATGACTCACCTCATCAGAAAAACACTCACCCCATACACATGCAAAAACACACACACACACACACACACACACACACACACAGTTGTCCCTTATTGTGACATAGATGTATGAGGCTCAGTTAGAATGAAATAGACTGTAATAACAGGGGGGACTAAAAACACTTCATCTTCCAAAGACACGCGCAAACACACACTTCAACTCTAAACACTTCATCATCCTAAGACACACACCACATGCTCTAAGCACTTCATATTAAAAAGACCTGCAGAAATACGCAAACTCACACAACAGCACAAAAAAAACTTTATCTTCCGAAGCAACGGCCAACATCGCTTAACATCCGAAGGCTCGGATAATGAATGTCACACACATGCATGTGCAGTCTGAGCTTTAAACACCATTATCAGCGTATGCAATACCACCAGTTCTCAACAGCCAAGTTTAAAGTGAAATGAAAAGATAAAGAGAAAATAGCACAATTTCACATCCCTTTTATGTTCTCTCTTATCTTTTTTCCTTTTTTCATCCAATGAATTCGTAATCAAAACAGATCAATCCTCGCTCTCTAAAATTAGGCTTAACCCGTATTCGAATAACAAAGAGCTCTTTACACATCTTCAGCAAACTCGAGCTGCTCAAATCAATGTTCTCACTTGGATTTTTTTTAAGCCAGAGTGAACTGCCATTCACAGCCTGTTTTACCTCTGTAATGTGATGTATGTATGAGTAACTCACTGAATTGATTTGGAGCTTAAAAAGTGGGCATACCAAAATGGCCCTAGACAAATGCAAGTACAGTATGCTAAACACAATGCCTAAATTTGCTATTGGTTAACATTATCCAATAGCAGTGTGACCTAAGTGATTAAAAAATTACAAGAGTTTTTTTTTTTTTTTTTACGAAATAACGCTGAATTGACATTGAAAAAACTTCTTGTGCACCAGGAACATGCATTAAAAGAATATTTTAGGTTCAATACAAGTTATTCAACACAGCATTTGTGGAATAATGTTTATAACAACTAAATTAATTTTGACTTGTCCCTACTTTCTTTAAATAAAAAATAAAAAATCTGGGTTACTGTGAGACCATTACAATAGAAGTCAATGGGGCCAATCTGTAAAGTTCAAATACTCACTGTTTAAAAAAGTTTACATGCATTTATATGATTTTTAGTGTAATAAAAATGCATATGTACCTTTTCAGCATTAAATCACATTCAGTTTGTTGCCATGACAACATAAAGCCTAAAACCTTAAAACGACTGCAAAAATGCTTTTTATAAAATAATGAAAATGATTACATTTGCCCTATTTACTTCCATTTATGTGCTTCACACTTTTTAAAAAAGAAACCAAGAGACAAGCCTAAATAATTTTCTGATAGTCATCATAACTTGTATTAAACCCAGAATATTCCTTTAAGAATGTA
>NW_015542366.1:1305392-1306240 GCF_001515605.1 Sinocyclocheilus anshuiensis | reverse complement strand
TTTTTTACTTTACATAATTGTAGTGAAAGGTGAAGGAAAAAGGAGGCAGGGCAATGATAGTTGATCGTCTCATTAAAACGCATGCTTTATGTCAATATGTCAAGCTCATCAATTGTGGCTCACAGTGCAGCTGAACACATAAACCTCAAATGGCGAAGAAAGCAGGAAAAGGATGGATAGAATAAGTGTAAGAAAAAACGTATAAAAAGGCAAGTTAAAGTGGAGAGGAAAGGGGGAAAGTATGGAGGCAGAGTTCATATTTTTCATACCCTTCAACCCCGTATGGTAATTAAATTCTCAGCTCTTTTCAGTTAATAGAGCTCATTAGTAACACAGAGGATAAAGGCAATTAGTCACTTATTGACACATGTAAGCCTTGTGAGAGCCAAAACACACACACACACACACACGCACACCAACACGCACCATGAGTTTTCTGCTGAAAGCTCAACGCTTGATCTTTATCAAAAGCACCAGGGTGTGGTGTGTGCATGCGTGCAAGCTGCATTAGTATGTATTGAGGGTCTTTAAACTGCCTAAATAATCTCAAGGTAGTGAGAGAAGAGATAAAGAGGAGAGAAAATTGGAAATGGTGTAAAAAGCAAAATAGATGAAAAACACCAAAAACTTTGAGAAGATGCGTGTAACTGGTAAAGTAAAAAGAAAATATGTGCCCCTTCTCAGCAATTATCAACAATCATATTGTGGCCAATAAAACAGAATGCATTTGAACTATAATTAACATAACAACAAGAACAGTATCAAAGTGCTCAAAAGTCAGGCTCTTTCAGTGATTGCCTGTGGCTCAATGGTTGGAGAAAAACCCCCCCAAAAATATATATATATAT
>NW_015542366.1:1287601-1304587 GCF_001515605.1 Sinocyclocheilus anshuiensis | reverse complement strand
TTTTTTACTTTACATAATTGTAGTGAAAGGTGAAGGAAAAAGGAGGCAGGGCAATGATAGTTGATCGTCTCATTAAAACGCATGCTTTATGTCAATACGTCGAGCTCATCAATTGTGGCTCACAGTGCAGCTGAACACATAGACCGCAAATGGCGGAAACAGCAGGAAAAGGATGGATAGAATAAGTGTAAGAAAAAACGTATAAAAAGGCAAGTTAAAGTGGAGAGGAAAGGGGGAAAGTATGGAGGCAGAGTTCATATTTTTCATACCCTTCAACCCCGTATGGTAATTAAATTCTCAGCTCTTTTCAGTTAATAGAGCTCATTAGTAACACAGAGGATAAAGGCAATTAGTCACTTATTGACACATGTAAGCCTTGTGAGAGCCAAAACACACACACACACACACACGCACACCAACACGCACCATGAGTTTTCTGCTGAAAGCTCAACGCTTGATCTTTATCAAAAGCACCAGGGTGTGGTGTGTGCATGCGTGCAAGCTGCATTAGTATGTATTGAGGGTCTTTAAACTGCCTAAATAATCTCAAGGTAGTGAGAGAAGAGATAAAGAGGAGAGAAAATTGGAAATGGTGTAAAAAGCAAAATAGATGAAAAACACCAAAAACTTTGAGAAGATGCGTGTAACTGGTAAAGTAAAAAGAAAATATGTGCCCCTTCTCAGCAATTATCAACAATCATATTGTGGCCAATAAAACAGAATGCATTTGAACTATAATTAACATAACAACAAGAACAGTATCAAAGCGCTCAAAAGTCAGGCTCTTTCAGTGATTGCCTGTGGCTCAATGGTTGGAGAAAAACCCCCCCAAAAATATATATATATATTAAACCTTTTATCATCAGTAATCAGAGCTGTGTGTTGATTCAATTAAAATTCACATATTACATATTTTAAAATATCACATAATTCATTGATGCTTGTTTGTCAAGTATAATAGGACAACCAATCCTAAAAAAGATATTGTATCGTTCTTTACAGCCCAAATAGGCAAATTAATTTGCATTTGTGGAGCAATTTGGATTTGCGGTTCGTCTTATTTTACGAATCAAACTGCGTTGCTTAAAAAAAAATTATGTTAATTGACAACAAAGCACTATGCAAAACCATGCAGCACCAGAAGTCGCATTAATAGTAAGTAGCGCTCAGTTTACTCTTATTTACATTCTGCATATTGATATACCATTTACCATTCAATGAAACTATCACAGTAGGTTAAATAAAGCCCAAGTGCCACCTACTGGCCCATTATGTGAATTTTAGGTTGTTAGGTCAAGAACATGTGAAATGGTGACATGAAAGGACTTTATTACATTATATTTTGATAATTATGAAATAATGATTATTCGGGAATTCTGACGTCTATATAGATCCGTTATCAATGTACCCTGTTTTTACCTACATCTATGCCAATAAATTTGTTTTAGATTGCAATTTAACCAATTTAACCCCAGCTTAATGTGAAAAAACAACTATATATCACAATTTGTAGATTGATTCTCCTCAAAGAGTATAAACATGTGGCTCTATCAAAACATTGTCTTGTTTATTCAAGCATCCTAGACACAGCAATATCAGCTCAACCAATAGCTTGACTTTGGGGCAGAACTACCCGTTTATCCAACCAATGACAGACCAATCAGCAACCAGGCATCTGTAACTTCTGTTCTGTACCATTTTTCTTAAAATCTAAACTGTAAATAGTAGTAAAAGTACATTTATTCATGGTCTAACCCCTTAAAAAAAGTTTTGTTGGTGTAACATCTGTTCAACACTAACAAAAAATAAAAATCACTGCACTCAACCTTTTGGGTGCCTAGATTAATGATTAAAATCACTTCCAAATAAAGGATCCACACTCGCTGCATCTTCTTAATCAATTATAGTTTCTTTTTATTTTGCAACAGAGCAATCATCAATCAGACATTTCAGCAACAAGCCTTCTTCAGTGAATCATACAATAACACTTCCCACAAGAATTAAAAAAAAAGTAAAGCCCAATAATCACCATGTGGAGAATCACAGGTGCTACTTATCACAAACTCAATCGACCAATCAATCAAGTAAATTGAACACGAACAACAAAAGAATAATTACAAAGCAATCAATACATCAAAACGATACAAGCACATACACCACAAATCAATCAAAAATTCACCAAACAAATTTACAGAAAACACTAATGTGAATGAAAGACATTTTATGACTATAATCATGATATGAAGGATTTAATTTGTACAAGAATCAAAAAAGTAATAATTTCTAGAAGAGGTGGTAACATAGATGGAAAACTTATTGGATATATCGATTAAAAAGCATGTCTCCCTTGGGTCTTAATGACAATTTTGATGATCTTTTTTGTTTTTTTTAGTAGAAGTGGGTTTTTTTATTGTTATTTATTGTTTGGTAATAGTGGGTGGCAATACGGACTTATGAATGGCTTTCGGCTTGATGTGTCAGCTCATCCTCCACTTTCATTCACATTAGTTTTTTGTACATTTTTTTGTTGAATTTTTGATAGATTTGTGGTGTATATTTCGTGCTTGTACTATCATTTTAATGAGTTCAGTGCTTTGTAATTATTCTTTTGTTGTTCATCTTTAGTTTACTTGATTGATTGGTCGATTGAGTTTGTGATAAGTAGCACCTTTGATTCTCCACCTGGTGATTATTGGGCTTCACTTTGTTTTTTAAATTATTGTTTGAAGTTATTGTATGATTCACTGAACAAGGCTTATAAAAGGCTTATAAAAGTATTATGTCTTAAAAATAATAATAATAATAAACTAAAATCTTACTGAGCTCAAACCTTTGAATGTCATTTTTTCTAAAAACAAAAACAACATGCATTAACATTCTTTCATTTCAAGTAAAAATCTGTCAACATATTTATTTTATTATTAAGTCAGGGTATTTACTTGAAACAGCCTTTCTACATTTGATTACACCATTGAATTTAATAATAGATCACATACTTTCTTCAGGATTGTTTACATCATGAGCTTTTTTACACACTTCCAAGTATGCTGTTTCTACGAAAACATCCACGTGAAACCACATGATTGTATTTACTGTGGTGTTGTTACGTGCACACGTACATGAACGGCAGCTGTAGAAAACAGGTTGTTCTGTTGTGATCTTTGGTGTTTGCTAGTGAAGGCGATGCTTTCATTAAGCTTCAATAGAATAATAGAGCACTGTGCCTGAATATGGAAAAATGGCTCCAATTTATGAGGAGAGTGTGTGAGTCAGAATGTTTCTTTCTATAATGAGTGTGTTACATGAGGGTGTTTGTGTACATGTGTGTGTATGTGTGTGTGTGTGCCTAGTGAGAGTCAAATACCGTATAAAATGATCGTCATTCAGTTCACAACCCTGCCACTGTATTTGTGGCCTGTTCTACATTCGCCATCTCACCTATTCTTTTCTTTCATCTCAAGTATATCTTCTTCCTATTCCCATGTATTCATCTGCCAGCCCATCCCTCCTTCTTCACCATATACTTTCTCTTCCATTCCCTCTTTCATGACAACTCGCTTTCTCTGTCTGCTGTTCTCCGTCTCTCCATATCTGGCAGCGCTGCGCTTAGTATTTCACACAAATTTTCCTCCACCTCCCAAGTTCTCCTCTTCGATTCATCTCGCTTCTGTCATTCCCTTCCTTGTCACTTACTCGTTAGTCCTCCCCCTCGTTCTCCACCTTTCTCACTCCACCCTCTTACAAGTAAGTTTCCTTTCCAGATCTCTCTCTCACTCTCGCTGTAATACACATTAGCTACATCATCAAACCTGTTTTAGCTCATTTGTACTGGCTATACCCATCAAGTGCACAACCACAGAATTATTTCAAGGATCTCTTATTGGTTTAAAAGCATTGAATAATTTGGCACCCTCATGCAGTTCAGACTGTCAGTCAAAAAATCCTCCAAATCTTTGTTTGAGGTCTAAAATGTTGATTTTTCAGGAATACTGTCATGTAAACCATTATTGGGAGAAGCTGCATTAATTTTTCTGTGTCCATTTTGTCTAGATCACAGATCTGGAAATAAGACTAATAAGCCTCTAAGCATTTAGATTTGTATTAATTAAAAATAAAAACATAATATAAAAATACAAAAAAAAAAAAAGTATTTTTATTATCTTTTTCATTATTATTTATTCTCCCTGATTTTCACATCATTTTGAATTAATGTGACACTTTTGTTGTTTTATGATTTACTTAATAAAAGCTAGGAAACTTTTTTTTTTTTAACCTAGAAATTGATACTAAAGTTCCCAAATATTTACAAAGAAACAGTAAGTAGCACATTGAATTAAAAGTGAAATTATAAAGTAGAAAAACTAATAGTATTTTGTGGTAAAACATTCCAATTAATCTCTGTTTTATTTACAGTGTACATTTCTTAATTTTATTTCAGAAAATCTATAATAATAATAATAATTACTAGTAGTAGTACCATAGTACTGTCACAGTTTTGTTGTGTTCATGTCATCTGTGACCTAGTTTCTCCTCAAGTGTCTTGATTTGATTTGTTTCACCTGCCCTTCATCAATGAAGCCCTTACCTGATGAGTATTTATTCTGCCCTCTCGTCTCTGTCTGATGTCCAGTCTCTTCAGTTTGTGCTAGTGTATATGTTTTTGTATTTGTATCTGTATTTGGATAATTAAAAGATATTGAACTCTTCATCGTTGTCTTCTCTGCCATTTGGATTATTACACTCATCGTAGTGTGACAAGTTCATTTCCTCAGTTAGGAGATGCTTTTATCCAAAGTGACTTCAATCACTTTCTGTCTGTTTTAAGTTGAATAAAATGTTTATCAATTTATTATTATTATTATTGTGTGGTAGTAGGGTATTAATTCAGATTTAAGCAAAACTGTCTGAGCCGTACAGTGTTACTTAACGCCTGCAGCATTTAGCACAGCATAACCAATCTCTCTTCCTCTCTCGCTAACCCTCTTCTTACAGCTGTTATCCTCTGCTACTCTCCTTATCTCAGCACTTCAGTTTCTTTCTTTTCTTTTTTTGAGGGAGGATAATTATTTCTTTAACTTTCCCTTCATGGAAGTCTCACTTCCTCACTCTCCCTCTCAGTTGATCTCTCTGCACTTTATTTTTTATTTTAATTTGAATATCTTTCTGCTCTGACACTTCCTGACTAGGGACAGCTGCACTGTCAGTAACAGTAACAGGAGAGAGAGAGAGAGAGAGAGAGAGAGAGAGAGAGGGAAGGGTGTGTATATGGAGAGATTTCTAATTCAAAGAGACATGCAGTGTTTCCGTGGCAACGTGGTTTCCATCGTTACATTCTAGCTAAAGATGCCATTAGAGTGAAAAAATACTCCCCACACACTCACAGACACAAACACAATCTGAAACACATACAGTATATGCACATTCAAATGCTAACAGACAAATATACATACAAACCCCCCCCCAGACAAAAGTAAAGTGAAATAAACATGGAGCAATTCAAAATTCTATATTTGTGAAAAAAATGGTGGTGCTTGCCAATGAAAATCTCACTACCACAATGCCAGACTGTTATGGGCGGTTGCCAGGGCATTGCTATGTGATTTCTACTGTTCTTACTGGTGCAAATCAAACAAGCCCAGTGATATTCTGGATGCTTTTTCAGTGTATGTTTGCATTCAAACATAACGAGGATAATTCACTCAAAAATGAAAGTCATCATTTACTCACCTTCATGTCCGTCCAAACCTGTATGACTTTTTTTCTGTGAAACACAAAAGACGTTTTGGAAAAATGTGCTTAATTTCTGTTCGATGTTGTTTTGGACCCCACTGATTTTCATTATATGGACAAAAACAAAGAGACTAATCTTCAAAACATTGTCTGTGTTCCACAGAAGAAAGAAATGCATACACATTTGGACAGTTATGAGGATGAGTAAATGACTCCTGCACAACAATGGTGTCCCATGATGTGTGTTGCTGACAGCAGTATAGATATTAGATATTTATAGGGTTTGCTCTTTAATGCTGCGCTGGCATGTATGACCTCAGCATTAGGTTGACCACAGCAATGCCTCTGCATGCATTCATATTGTGTTTTATGCTTATATGAATATAACTCAGAAGCAACAGAGCTCATATGAAAACAACAGCTGAGATACGGTTATGTCATTTATCATGCCACTGTCCCTCAGCCAACACAATGACAAGTTCCCACGCCTAACATCCTTACCCAGGCGAGCCCAGTCTTTACAACTGTGCCGTCAATAGTACATAAAAAGTAGACTAAAAGTATACTTTCCTATTTTTAGTTTAAAAGAAGTATACTAATAGCACACTTGAATAAACATCTTTTTCGTAAGGGCAGCATGTTGTGTGCTTACAGTGCAGTTTGTAGATTAATAAACAAAATGGGGGTACATTACTGCAGTTCTTGGCTTGAAAATGGGAATGGATTATAAAATTTATAAAATTGTAAATTCTATCTATCTATCTATCTATCTATCTATATATCTATATATCTGTCTGTCTTTCTATCTATAAACACACATTAGATAGATAGATAGATAGATAGATAGATAGATAGATATCTATCTATCTATATATCTATATATCTGTCTGTCTTTCTATCTATAAACACACATTAGATAGATAGATAGATAGATAGATAGATAGATAGATAGATAGATCTTTTTTTCATACTTCTGATTCCATTTTATAAAAGCAAACTGCTTCATGTTGTGCATAATAACAGCCATTAACTGTGGTATAAAACACTGTACTGTACAGCATCTCATGGATTTTTGCTTTATTATATATCTGCTCTTTGTATTTGTGTGTGCAATGAACAAGAGTGTGATTTGGGGCTAAGTTCATTGCTATTAAGTGTGTTGTTTTGTCTGGTCTGATTGCATGCTCTGTGTGGTCAGTGTGGATTTGTGTGTGTGTGTGTGAATGGTGGTGAAAGTGAAGTGTTATTCTGTCAGTGCCAGACTGCGTTTGTCCGTGTGTGTGTGTGTGTGTGTGTGTGTGATGAGAGAACTGTCTGTCCAATTAAGCAGCTGCCTCTCTCTCACCCTGAACAAAAGAGCATGGAGCTAAACGGTGACACACACACACGCTTTGACAGAAGCACTTTGATCTTACGGTGCCCTAACAAACACAAACAAACAGAGTCAGGACCTTTCAAAACCAAAGTCACCCAATACCACATACGCACATTTCGATTTGTGTAAAGTATCTGGTGTGATTGTCACAATGGCATAAATCACACTTACAACCTGATATGAGCTTTATATCACAGAAGGGTAGAACACACCCACACACACACGCACAGACCTTGTGATCTCTGGCATGCCTGGTGTCTTCATATTTCCCCGTTTGATCTCTCAGACACTCTCACACTTGGACTCCTGTGATCTCTGAGGAGAGCCTTACACACACCCACAAAGGACGGCACTGTAGCACTTCTAAGTGACATCAAGAAGCACCAAATGATAAAAAAGAGAAAGAGTTAGACACCAAGAAAGAGAGAGAGGTTCTGCATTATCTATGCATCCATGGTGCTTATAATAAGGGTGAATAAAGAATTCTAGGAGCCTGTCAACTACAAAGGACCAGAGGAGAGAAGAAGAGAGAAAAAGAGGAGAAGCGAAATTATATGATACGTTATACAATACAGTATGATACAAAACAATATGTTGTAAGAAGAGAAGCAAAGAGTCAAGACGAGACAAGAAAAGTCGAGAAACACGAGTTAAGAAGAAGATGAGACAATACAAAAAAAATGGACAAGAGAGAAGGCAAGCTGAGAGGAAAAATGACACAATACAAGACAAGCCTAAAAGAGATGTAAAGAGTCAAGATGAGACAACAAGTTAAGAAAACACATGATGAGACATGAAAAGACAAGAGGAGATAAGAAATGTGACAAGACAAAACGAAACAAGAAATAAACAGAAGAGTCAAGACGAGACAATACCTAAAAAGTGGAGAAGAAACAAGCTGAGGGAAGAAGAGAAATGAGACAATATAATAAGCAATAAGAAGCAAGAAGAGACAAGACTAGTGGTTATGAGATGATGAGACGAGAAAAGAAGAGCGGAGAAGAAGATTTGAAACAAGATGAAAAATGGATATGAAAAGGAGAATGGAGAGGTTAAAGAGGAGAAGAAAAACAAGAAAAAAAATAATGAGTAGCAGATAGTCAAGATGAGACCATACAAGAAAAGTGGAGAAGAGACAATGTAAGACAAGGCTAGATGAGAAGAAATGAAATTGAAATGAAAAGAAGATAAGAGTCAAGACATGATGAAACAAGACAAGAGGAGAAAAGATGAGGTGAGACAAGAAGAGCAGAGTAGAAACAAGAAGAGAAGACACAAGGAAAGGCTAGACAAAGAGAGAAGAGTCGAGACAAAACAAGATGAGAAAAGTGGACAAGTCAAAATAAGACAAGCAGAGAAGAGGACAGAATAGACAATGTGAGACAATGAGAGAAAGATGAGGTGAGGTATAAGAGAAAAGAGCAAAAAAAGACCAGCTTAAATGAAACTAGAAGTGAAGACACAACTCAGAGACACAATTCAGAATTCACAATTTAATGTAAAGGTGGCTGAACAGTTTTGAATCAGACCCATTTTTCTTGTCCTTATTCCTTCCTCTGTCTTTAAAAAAGGGTTTTAAGTCATGGGACTAAACATTCATAAATGCTGTGATGAGAGCCAGCAGAAAGAGGAAAAAAACTAAATTAAGAAACAGAAAATCATTCAGGAAAGAGAGACTGCATGAGCTCTGTTGAGGCGTTGCTCAGCACCTGCGTGCAGCACAGGGTTTTCGAGAGACTTCCAAGCTTTATCTCTATAAAACTGATTGGCAGAACACTATAGCCTAGCAAACCCCAGTGTGTGTGCTTGTTTGTCTGTGTATCTGGGTATCCTTGCACTCTAGCTTACAGCACGCACAAGTCTAACACCACCAGCCCGTCTGCAGATTAGACCCAAAGCTCACTAGCAACGGTCCATACGTGCACATGGACACTCGCCTCCAATACAGCTGAGCTGACTCCATGGGATGAATTAAATAACACGCTCGTCCATTTTTGCCTTCACCTCTCAGCGCTCATAAGCACCTTATTGCTCCCCACTGCAACAGCTGGGAAACAATGATGGCGGTTTAATACCAGGGGCTTATGGACAGGATCTAATCAACAGCCTAATCACAGAGAACAGTAGCGCCGTCTCTATCTCCCCAATGCAGAATATGTATTCGGACTGAAAGACAATGCATTTCACTGGCTATACAGCACAGAAAAGTGACTTTATTAGCCTATGTAGGAGACACGACAAAAGTATTTGTGTATGCAATTTAAATTGTCGCTATGAAGAGGCACAGTAGCGGAACAATTCCAACTTCTAAATTCTAATGTTTTGGGTTCAAGTTAAGCTGTAATCACAGCATTTGTGGCACATTTAGATAACCACAGAAATGTATCATTTGGACTCGTACCTCAAAACAAGAAAAAAATGAGGTTACAGTAAGGTAGTTACAATGAACGTACATGGGGCGAACTTTGTAAACCTTAAAAAAATCAAGCAAACTTTACAAAAACACAGTTCACCAAGCCGTTGCTGAGCGTCTGTCAGCTCAGTTTCTGCGGTGTGTTCTGCTCCGCTGACACTAGTCAGAGCCCGTCGGCGGCTTTTTGGTCAATTGAGCATGTTGAATGCTCTGATTGTCTGTTCAGCTTAGTGAACCAGTGCACGAGAAGAAAAGTGAAAGTGATGAAAGCGAGCGAATGATGAAGTCAAAAGGACACACAGAAGGCTGTTCAAAAAGTGAACCGTACCGTGCCGTACCATGCAGTGGAAAAGCGCCATTACATTTGTATCCCAATACATATATATTTACACAACAAAATGGACATTTGGAATGAAGAAAGTCAAGTGACCAAGTGATCAACATGATTAATCAAAAATATAAACAAGGGCTGCTTTGTTTTCGGTTTGTATATCTGCAGTCCTAGTTTCGTTTTTTTTTTTTTGAATGACAAATATAGAATACTGCCACCTGCTGGCACAGAGTTATTTCTTGATGTAGGCACAAAAAATGTATGTGCTACTTGGCCGCTGTCTATGTTCAAGCGCAACTTTTTGGCCCAGATGCAGACAACGCAAGGCAACACAGTTGCCTGTGTTTTTTGTAGCTAGTTCTTTGATGCCTGTTCAGTGTGTCACAGCCTTAAGATCTTGTGGTTATACCTTGGAAACAGTGGCTAATTTAATGTATTCTGTGTAATGCTATATTCAATTTTAACTTTGTTGTCATGATGTGATGCCATAAAGCAGGTAAATATGATCATTTTTGCACAATAATCTTAAAGCTGCCACAGAAACATGACAATCTGTAAAACACTGGAACAAATTCCACTCAGAGCAATTTATATCCGTAACGCATAATCATAGTTTATCCCCCTAGATTAGAAATATATCTTTCTAACTAATGATCATTTAAACATTTGTACAGTACAATAATCAGCAGGTTGGCATAACAAAAATATGACTTTTTTTGTGGTTGGTTCTGTGGAATCAACATTTACATTTACATGTTCTTGCAGTACTTGTATTCAACCATGAACACTCCTTTAAGGGTGGTTGTAGCCACAGTGAGGCTTAAAAATAATGTTTAACTTTTATTATGTACCACACTGTACAATTCCCTCCACTTCACCCATGTAAAGCCTCCCATCTGAGCTGAGAACTTTGAAGAGTGTGTATTTAATGTGCTCTTAGACTGACCGCAACCTCTGATGCTTGCTTTGCCCTTTCAATAACTCACAACCTGTTCCAATTCACAGAGTCCCTATGCAGTGCTCCCTACACATTGACCAATTCACTTGACAAAAATGGCTCATTTGGCACCCTGCAATGTCAGCGATGCACAGTGAGATGCACAGATTACAGGTCTTAAATATAAATATAAATGGCCATACTTTCATATGTGCATACATGCATCAAATATAACACATCCATTCCCCTTTCTTTACCCATGAAAAGCACAGAAATCAGGTCTTTCTCACTACGTGTCACTGACCACAATGAATGGTGGCTGAATTTCCCTGCCCACTTCATGTAAAGTGATATATCGATGTACACTTGTTCCCTATACAGACTAAATTTATATGCAGAGCAATTGAAACATTCCTGTTCTGAATCTCCTCTTCTGCCTTTTCCTGACTCCTTCGTTGTCTTTCTCTCCCGCGTTCCTTCTACATATATATAGAAATGTATGTAGCAGCGGTTGCCATGCCAATCAATGCAGCCCACAGAGTGTGTTTGGGGTTGGGGTGGGGTAGAGAAAGACAGAAAGAGAGTGGATGAGCGAAAGAGAGCGTGTAAAAGTAATTATTAAGAAAAAGACAGGGCTGAAAACACTCCTCAATCCCCTCTATTTAACCACCACCTCCTGTGGCATGTCACACATCTCAGTCGTTTGTTCACATGCATGCTTTCACACCCCCATCTGTGCTTGGGAACCACAGTGGCTCTTTTATATTCTCTCTTTCTCCATCGAATTGTCCTATAACACTTCTTTTTCACCCTCTTCATCTTTCTGTGATCATCCCTTAATGCCACATTTCTCCAAGTCACGTTTCTTCTGTTTCAAACTGTTCTTTGTCTTTTTGAATGCCTCCATTTAGATGTAAGTGTGTCGTAACTGCATGTTCCTCTTCCTTTGTTTCACACCCACATGTTTCATTTTAAAACAGTCCCCTCTTCTTTTCCTCTCTCTCTCCCACTCTAGTCTTTTTCTACCTCCCTCTCCAGCTGTCATATTCATCCTTTCTTCTCTCCATCCATTCTTGCTTTTTTCCAGTAGCATTCACTCATTCGGCAGCCGTTTGATCAGTGTTTTCTTGCATTCAGACTTAGAAATGATCCAAAGATCTGCTTTGAACACTGCATTTGAAGGCTATGGAAATTTTTTGGTCTGAGACCATGCTGAAAATCTGCGATTCAAATACCAATCTTAGGCTAGAAATGAATGGTTCGATGTTCTTCGGATCATTCTTAATTCATTCTGGAGAACATGTTTATCAGATTTTGCTCAAAACTGTGGCGTAAATGCAGCTCAAGCGCTGCTTGTCATTATAGCAAAAAAAGACAATTACTAAGACATTAACAAATTACTCAAATTGCCATGACAATAACATAATTTGTAATAAAATGTCATTCTTTTATTCAGCTTGGAAGCATTACATTTATCAAAAAATATTTCAAATAAAAGCTGTTCTTTTGAACTTTCTAGTCATCAAAGAATCCTAAAAAAATATATAAATCACAGTTTCCACAAATATATTAAACAGCACAAAGTAAGAAAATATTTCTTGAGCTCCAAATCAGCATATTAGAATGATTTCTGAAGGATCATGTGACACTGAAGACTGGAGTAATGGCTGCCGAAAATTAAGTTTTAACTTCACAGGAATAAGTTATATTTTAAAATATATTAAAATAGAACATTTTAAATTGTAATGATATTTCACAATAATACTGTTTTATTGTGTTTTTGATCAAATAAATGCAGAGATTCTTTCAAAAATAATAAAAAAAAATCTTACAAACCCCAAACTTTTGAACAGTTTTTGAACAGAAAAAAATATATATATTGTTTTATTTATGTTTTTATTTATAATTATTTATACGATTAAAGAGGAAAGCAGTTAAATTAGATACATTTTTTTGGTACTATTTTCTTCCAGGTTTAAACGTTGAGACGTGCACTATAATGCTTTTTTACATTAGCGATGTGTCATAACTACTGTATTCATGACACTGTGTGACACCACATCTTTTCAAACAATGAGAAACAGCATACTGAAACATAGGTCACAAGTGTTCGCTTGCAAGGTGCAAATGTGAAATTGTTGCATGGCTTCCCCTGCGATGCTGAAAGAGCAACAGGCTTTCAATCAATAATCAACACTTCTGAAGTGTTTGTATGCAACAAGGATTTTTTTTTTTACAACAGAGCATCTAGATTTATGGAGAGGTGCAGGATCTTTTGAAACAAACAATTGATTGTATCAGTCTGACACTGATAGTGCAGGCTTTAAAAACAGTATCCATTAGTGAGTCCACCAGTGAAAATACTTCCTTTTTTTTTTTGCATTTATATAATTAAATTCAGGGTTTTTTGTTTGTTGGTTTGTTTGTTTTAAGTAAAATGTTGAATTGAAAAATTGCAATGAATCTGAAAATGTTTTATTTGGGTTGTCTGCATTTTGCTTTAAAGGTATAGTTCACGAGAAAAAAAAGACAGAACAGATATGGAGAACTTTAGCATTACATCACTTGCTCACCAACGGATCCTCTGCAGTGAATGGGTGCCGTCAGAATGAGAGTCCAAACAGCTGATAAAACCATCACAATAATCCACAACAAATCCACATGACTCCAGTCCATCAATTAAAGTCTTGTGAAGTGAAAAGCTGCATGTTCGTAAGAAAAAAATCCAACATTAAGATGTTTTTAACTTTTAAAAACTGTTGCTTACAGCTAAAATACATGTCCTTTATCCATAATATCACTTTATAGTGAAAAAAATCAACTGTTCTGAATAAGGAGAGAAATATGCACAGATCAAGTACAATTTTCGAGCGAAAACAGTCCAAAACAGATCTAAACAAATATGTCAGTGGATTTTGATATGAGAAGAAAACAGGACTTTTTCATTCATTCATTCATTCATTCATTCATTCATTCATTCATTCATTCATTCATTCATTCATTCATTCATTCATTCATTCATTCATTCATTCATTCATTCATTCATTCATTCATTCAAGTGTTAATATGGATTATGGACTGGTATTTTTGGCCAGAAGTGACGGTTTAATGATGGATTTGTTTTGTTAAAATAAAGAACTTTTCACTTCAGAATATGTTAATTGATGGACTGGAGTCATGTGGATTACTTGTGGATTATTGTGATGTTTTTATCACATGTTTGGACTCTCGTTCTGACGGCACCCATTCACTGCAGAGGATCCATTGGTGAGCAAGTGATGTTATGCTACATTTCTTTAAATCTGTTCCGATGAAGAAACAAACTCATCTACATCTTGGATGGCCTGAGGGTGAGTAAATGTTAATTTTTGGGTGAGCTATTCCTTTAATGGCAGCAGCACTCTTGATGAGTTCACATCATGTCATAAATTTGCTTATTTGATTAGTAGCAGAGAAATATTATACAATCTGAAATATTTTAGATTCATTGATTTTCTTTTTAAATTAAATGTTCAATAATCTTTTTAAATTACTGAATACATTTTTTAATTTCAAAAAAGTTTTTTTTTCATATATATTTTCCATTAATTTCCAAGTTTAAATATAATATTTTAGGTTAGATTGTATCCCAGATTTTCAGTGTGGACTTTAGAAACCTGCTGTGTTGTGAATCAATGTTGCAGAATAACAGACTTCAATTATCACAAATGCAAAAATGCATTAATGCGGATTCACAACACATACAACACTAACTGATTAAATAAAACATTTGAAAAAAAGTGGACAGATGTGGCATATTAAAACATTACAGGCACAAATGACTGAAAGTGCAAATGCAGAAGAGAAAGCACTATGCTCTCTCTCTCTCTCAATGTGTGTGCGTATCCCAAAGTACACGTGAGCGAATGTGTTGCATGAACCGGCCAGGCAGGTGCATCTGATGAGCAGTTTGACAACACACTCCCTGTCTACACTGTCCCAGCTAAATACGACATGAACATCTAATGCTTCTGTGTGCCAGTGAGAGAGGTGTGTGTTCCCATTAAGCATGAAATTAGCCATGCAACTGTGCTCGTTAAGTATCCCAGCGCTCCTATGACTCCCCATTAACACTGGGTAAGGCACACAGGACGGATAAGCCAGCACATCGTTCGCCTAGAGTTAGCAGGGTGGATGGAGTCCAACTGATTATGGTGTCAAGAGTTAAAGTCACAGAATTAGAAACATCTTAAAGGGGTCATATGATGCGATTTAAATTTTTCCTTTCTGGTATTCGACCAATCACAACGCACTAGATATCTGGCCAATCAGAGCACACCTCGCTTTTCAGACCGATGAGCTTTGTAAAAATCGATGTGTTTCAGAAAGGCGGGGCATAGAGGAGAAACAATAATGTACAGTATGTGGAAAATAATGTGTTTTTTGAACCTTAAACCGCATTAACACATTTCATTACACCAAATACACAAAATAATGTTCTTTTTAGCAACATCATATGACCCCTTTAATATTACTCATAATGGCTTATGTACGTATACTAGATGATTTCTCTTTTGTCATTTCTGCGTGCATATAATGTAAATCTGCAGACTTCCATCCACTCCACTGCTCTTGGGAACGAAAAAGAGTCATAAAACGAAGATAACAGTGCGTTTATGTATGTGTGGTTGGATGGAAGAGCATCAAACACGGTAAAATGTTTCCGCTAATTCAATTAGCCCCTTATCGAGCTCCTCAGTGGCTTACAAGAGGATGTGGCATGTTTTAACAACCCTACACCAACACTAAAAAGAGCTCCTCTCCTTGTAACAGCCTGCAGATATGTCAAAAAATAGATCTAGAACAAAGAGATTGCTGACAGACGAGTTGTACATTCCCAATGCGTTTAAACCAGATCTACATACATCTAAAATTAATGGGAGACATAAAAATCACACAATTAAAAAGTTATTGTATTTTACAAATTGGAGTCAACTCTTGAGTACACTTTTGCACACACGGCCTACTTCAGGTCACACTATGGCATCATGGGGAAAAATCATGGGTCATTTGGCAATTAATTCTGGTTGATTTATTCCAGTGTTTTGAATCATACACTCTAAAAAATCCTGGGTTATTTTTTTAACCCAAATGCTGGGTTGAGCCTTTTGGGTTATTTTTTTCAGTGTTTCGGTAGTTTTTGTGTTACCCAGCTCCTGTGTCAAATGTAACAACAACCCAATGTTTGGGTAGTTTTTGTGTAACTCAGATCCTGGGTCAGACGCAAGTTATTTATCGCGGGGATTTTGCGTCTTCACTTCACGAGAGAGCAGTTCTAAGCGCCATCGAATTGATGCATTCTTCGGTAAAATACAGGTTTGTGTACATTTTATTTTATCTATAAAATCGTTACTGTGCTGTATATCGTTCAATTTTATGCAGAGCAACATACAGGCGCGCGGTGTGAATCACCTTTACCGAGTGTTTGCGGTCTTTTCGCGTGATGGAAAAGCCTGATGCTTTGCATAAAATAAACGATTTTATTCATAAACATACAGAATATAATACTTTGGATGTTAAAACATGTCCTCAGAGCTGTTTATTGTTTGTTTATTGGCAGGTTATGGAGTCACAGCATGTTTAGGCTAGAGTGAAATGCCGGGCGGCGGTCTGTTAGCAGTTCCCCGCCGAACAGGACTCCAGCTCGGGCACGAGAACCATCGCCGTTACGGTGGAAACAGAATAACAGAGACTGTTCGACTACATGTGAATTACTTCTGTTTAATGTTGAATTTTTCTTCTAATGTTTGTTAAACGAGTTTAAATATAGGCAATATGTATAGCCTATTAAAAACGATATAAACAATGCTGTAAATGATAAATGAAGGAAAATAAAGGAAGTTATCATGCAAAGCAGTGGTTGTGTAGAGTATTTTACATAAGCTTATAGGATTTAAGTTAGAAATTAAGTTAAAATTTAGGTAGTATTATAGTAAAAATGAATCAACCCACTATGCTGGGTTAAATAAACAACCCAATTTCCTGGGTAAATTGAACCCAAGATGGGTTCTGTCCTATATTTACCCAGCCCTTGGGTTAATAACAACCCAAATTGGGTTGTTTTTAACCCAGTGTTTTTTAGAGTGCATACAGGTGCATCTCAATAAATTAGAATGTCGTGGAAAAGTTCATTTATTTCAGTAATTCAACTCAAATTGTGA
>NW_015542366.1:1286651-1286949 GCF_001515605.1 Sinocyclocheilus anshuiensis | reverse complement strand
GAAAATACAGGAAGTTATCATGCAAACCAGTGGTTGTGTGGAGTATTTTAGAAAGGTTTAGAGGACTTAAGTGAATCTGTAAACATTATTTAATGTATGAAGGTTCTGTCCTATATTTACCCAGCCCTTGGGTTAATAACAACCCAAATTGGGTTGTTTTTAACCCAGTGTTTTTTAGAGTGTAATTATGTTGCATATCTAAATTAACAATTAAATAATTAAAAATCATAAACATAATACAAGAACACGGCCCTTAAAGGCACAATATGTAAGATTTTTTTATTAAAATATCCAAAAA
>NW_015542366.1:1272930-1286086 GCF_001515605.1 Sinocyclocheilus anshuiensis | reverse complement strand
TACTACTACGTTAATAAATCATTAGCTCATCCATGAACATGATTTCTGCCGGAGCCCCGTCGGATTGCATCGGCTGTGGGGATGAAGACCACAACTCCCATGATTCCACACTCAGTCGTCATCAAACTATGCCTTTGCCTCTTTGTTTATTTTGAATACACGCCCTCTAGCGGCAAAAATGACCTATTGTGCCTTTAAGTCTAGCTTGGACAGACAGACTAAAACTTTTTAGTTAAAAAAAAAATGATATTATTATTATAATAATATTATTATATATTATTATGAATAGAATTATAATAATTTACAATAATAAATTAAAATTTTTCCGTTTTTAATTTAAATAATTTTTACAAAAAGTAATTTTGTTATGTGCTTTTGTCATTTTTTATTAGTTTTTAGTTTTTTATAATTAGCAATAAATTTATTTTTATTTCAGTTTTAATCATTTTAGTACTTCAACTTAAATTTATTTAATTAGGTTTCTGAAGTTTTTTCATCTCATCCATTTTTTATTTAATTTCAGCTTTATTTCAATACAATTTTTTTAATAGTTTTTGTTTTAGTTTTAGTTCATAAAAACACTAGACAGCAGACCTGTGATAAGCTTACATTCAATGATATGAAATACAACAAACAATATATTCAATAACTTCTAAAGCCACTTTTGTCTAATCAGTGATTTCATCCTCCAAAATAATGTAATCTTTATGAATTCTTATGAATTTCTTCATTTTGATATATATACATGATTAATTGTGAATATTCTTAACAATTAATTAAAACATTTTTTTAATGATTGGCAATCCTGGTCTCAAGCATTACGATATATCTGATATTCTGATTTTGTCTTTTATACACTGCAGTGTGAGTTGGATGAATAGTGCCCTTCTTGAGAAATATAATGGAACCTGTTCCATTAAATCAAAGGCTGTTCAGGATGGGGGTCATTGATTTACCACCAGGTTTCAGCAGCAATGGCTGCCCCTTTAAACACCCTGATTACATCGGGTGTACTGAGTTCCCAAAACTGCTTAAAATAGGTCTCATTGAGACAGTCGTGATTATGCATGCAGCTGCAAAAATCTTGAGAATGTTGTGTTAAAGTTTAGGTAATATTTGTTTGCACAGTGTATTTAACACTGCAAGTGTCTGCAGTTATTTTCCCCTTCTGTTTTTCCTTTTCTCCAAGATGACAAAATAAATGTACTTGACTCCCTGTTTTTCACTGTGTGGCATTTACAAAAAGTCCCTCTGACATTTCCTTCTCTTTCTGCACTTTTCTCCCTCCGTCTCATCTTTTTTTATTACCTTCTTTCTTATTGGCCAGTTTCTTCTAAAAAAACAAATCTGCATAGCCATTATTTTCCCTCTAATTTTCTCTCCCTTTTTTCTGCCTCTTTCAAACACAGTCATCTTAATGAAGCACATTGCAGGTAGTTACACAGCACTATGTGTACCATCACATCTGTTTCCAGCAGTTCAGACCTCCACTGACTTAACAGCAGGCACAAGTCTGTTACACCTGCTACACAACTCTGACCTTGGCGGAAAAGAAAGAGAAAGAGGAACATGTGGATGTATGTGTATGAATATTCATGTGAGAATGGAAAACGTTGAGGGGGAAAAGTATAGACAGTGTGGCTCTGTTCCAAACCCTAGTGAGTCTACCGTCTACACAGGCAACTACTTTTAAAGCATCCTAATTAAAAAAGCACTGAAATGCTCTAAGCACACAACTATGGCAGGACACAACAAGTAACAGTCTTTGTGTGAAGGGCAGTACAGTGTCTTCTATGACTGGTTCTCTAGTGACCATCATGGTTAAAGACAATACAGGTCATATTTATGTGAATGGAGAAAGACTTCAATCTTCAGAACTGGAAATTTCAATGACATACTACATTTCAGTGACATTACATATCAGCAATAAAATCCAACCACAACAGTATCATCAATTTTACTGCATTTTCTCAAATCATGCTAAATAATGGTATTTTTCAGGCTGGTTTAATTTATGCACACACACATGTTCTATAGAGACTTCATATACTGTATATACTACTGTACCATTCAAAGATTTTGTCACAGTATCTTTCAGTTTGAACTTTGTTTTCATTTGCACCTTTTTCTCCCTGCCTTGTTTGTTGTCATGGTCACTCATTTGGTTCGTCATTCAGTTCAGGTGTATGTGATTTAATTATCCTTGTTTGCATGTGTATTTAAGTTACCATGGTTCTGTTCATTGATGTCAGGTCTCGTCAATGTTATAATTGTGTTATAATCCTTCTCTCTGTTTGGATTTACCTTCTGTGGATTTATTAAAGACTTCATATCTTCATCATGTTTGTGTTTGTTCTTCAACACAGTAGCGTGACAGGTTTAGGGTCTGTAAGATTTTTTTTTATGTTTTTGAAATACGTTTCTTATGCTTACCAAGGCAGCATTTATATAATTAGATACAGTAAAAGCAGTAATATTGTGAAATAATATTATTTCAAAATAAATTATTACAAATTAGCATTTATTATTTCAAACAACTGTTTTATTTTGTGATATATTTTAATACTTTATGTAATTTATACCTGCGATGGCAAAGCTGCATTTTCAGCAGCCATTACTATTGTTTTATCTTTTCGGAAACAATGATAAAAAAAAATTTTAGGGATTAGAATAGAAATAGAATAGAAAGTTCAAAAGAACAGCATTAATTTGATAGAATTTGTAATTTACAAGCTTTTTACTGTCACTTTTGATCAAAATGCATTCTTGCTAAATAAAAGTATTAATTTCTGTCAACAACAAAAAAAGATTGACCCAAACCAATATTTTGTTAATAAATAAATATAAATTATAAATAAAATATATATTTATAAAATATATATATATATATATATATATATATATATATATATGTTATTCATCTTTGTTAATGTTAGTTGTTAAAAAATACAATTGTTCAGTGACTGTTCATGTTATTTGCATATGCAATAATGCATATTATGCATATGCATTTGTAGGAGTTTCCCTTTCAGACGTAAAATTTATGTGAGGACAGTATTTAAATGAATCATGTAACATGAGTTACTAAGGTTTGCGATAGTCATTTTACTGGTATTTGTGCCATTATTTACTGCCCAAAAAAGCATGTCTTAACCCATTCTTTGCCTGTGTTGTTAGTAGATTACCCACACCTGATTATCTGCTACGCTAACTGGCACTGCTGTTGGTAGACTGCGTTGGTCATTATGGAAATGCATTGGCTGCATCTGTATTCTTGTAAGCAGATCACCTGCAGAACTTCCCACTCTCTGCTTTAATGGTATATTGTTCTCATGCTAATTTGCCCTGTTTAGTAGATCTGGCTGCTTATGCTAACAGATACAATTGGTTTTTAATTTTAGTAAAAGTTGAAATTTACAATAAGATTAATAAAAGCTGTAGAGCTATTGTTCATAGTTAATGTTAACTAATGTAGTTAACTAATGGAACCTTATTGTAAAGTGTAAAGTAAATTCACTACAAATTATGCTCTCCTTAAAGAAACTTTTGCCAGATTCTAAAACACAACACATACAGAATCTGGCCAAAGTTTCTTATAGGAGGGCATAATTTGTCCTCATCTTAACATGGGGAAGTCATGGCCTCATGGTTAGAGAGTCGGACTCATAGCCCAAAGGTTGTGGGTTCGAGTCTCGTACCGGCAGGGATTGTAGGTGGGGGGAGTGAATGTACAGTGCTCTCTCCCACCTTCAATACCACGACTGAGGTGCCCTTGAGCAAGGCACCGAACCCCCAACTGCTCCCCGGGCGCCGCAGCATAAATGGCTGCCCACTGCTCCGGGTGTGTGTTCACGGTTTGTGTGTGTTCACTGCTGTGTGTGTGCACTTTGGATGGGTAAATGCAGAGCACTAATTCTGAGTATGGGTCACCATACTTTCACTTTCACTTTCACATTTGCAATTCAAAAGTCTTAAAATGTCTAGGTAGCAGTTGCGTTTGTCATACCTTGGCTGCCATGATCATGGAAGAGCCTCCACGGATGCCCAGGATGGGGATGTGCGTCTGAGCCGAGATGAAGTCCAATATCTGGGCGATGGCCTCCTGATCGGTATCGTCCCCAAACACCACACCCTGGAGCCAGTTCCGTGACATCAGAGCACAGATGCGGTTTATGATACTCTTGGGGTCAGTCTCGTTCATCGTGACTAATTCGACTTTCGGAGGGAGAGGCACGTGGAGGAAGTCCTCTTTCTCCAGACCTTCAGAGAGGGACCCCTCGCTGGAGTTTCCCACAAGGATCACTGCGATGCTAAGGCCTTGAGCAAACTTTGGTGGCAAAGGAGGACCCACTGGACTGACTCCTGGTGGAGGATAATGAGGAGGACTGATTATCGCTTGGCCGCGGTCGCCGCCGCTCATGCCTCCGATGGGCGTCCCGATCCCGCCTCCACGGCGAGACTCGCAGGTGGGGAAGAAGAAGAGAGAGAGGAGAAGGATCGAGAGGGAGAGGGGCGGTTTGGAGGAAGAAGCCAGGGAGATGAAAGACAGGACGCGACAGTCGGAGAAAGGGGAAGAGGAGAGGTGGAGGCTGACAAGCATGGTGGAGGAGTGAAGATACAGTCCCTGCAGACAAAGAAAGAGAGGAGAGAGAGGGAGAGAACTTCAGTTTGGCAGCTGAATTCACAATATCTACATTATTTGAACTTGAATCTGACTGGAGAAAGTTGAGTTGCTGTACGCAAGTCAAACCGACGAGAGACCTGTGGTTTTAAAAAAGAGCATGTGTCCTCATTTCAAGGGTTTGTCCTCTTCATTATTGACATATGTTGGACAGAAATCACAGAAATATAGGCAGTCTTGGGAAATTAGGTCGTTTGCAGCTGTCACACACACACACACACACACACACACACACACATTTTTCTAACTAAGGACAGACAAAACACTTCTAATATTTATATATAAAGCTAATTAAAATTAGTAGGATGAACCCCAAAATAAATTGTACATTCTTTAGCATTTTTAGATTGATAAAAATATAGTTTGTAATTTGTACCCTTAAATAACATCCCTAGAGATCCCAAACAGATGTTTTGTCTAATGACAATTTGGTCCTCAAACTATTGCATGCTTTTTTAATGCTGGAGACTTGTCATTGACAATGCATTCTGGGTTTTCTTTATCCACTAAAAAATAAACGTGTTGTGTTTTATCTGTCCAAAGTTTCTTATAGCAGAGTATAATTTGTTTTCATCTTAACCTTTGTACCTAAAATGTCCTAAAATACCTAGGTTGCAGTTGCATCTGTCATACCTTGGCCATGATCATGGATGAAATCCCAAGACATACCAAATGGAGGTTTTGTCAAATTTAGCTAACTTCTGATGACAATTTGGTCCTCAAACTGTTGCACACTTTTTTTTTCAATGCTGAGGAATGCATCACAATGCATTCTGGGTTTTCTTTCTCTTGGGGACTTGTCGTTGACATCAGTTTTTTATATTGAGCTAATGCTATTTTCTGACCCTTTTGGGGATATTTGGTTCCTACGGTGTAGACAAAGTCTGGCCCACAAATGTATGCACTTCAAAAATAAGCTCAAAGTCTTCAAAAGACCTTGATTGTGAAACACAATGAGAGAGAGAGTAACTATGTATATACAGAGAGAGAATGAGAGAGTAGTGTGCATACACTGAATACCAAATGCAATTAGATGAGTAAGATACAAGTTGATTTATCAGCAAACAACATATTCACTCACACACACACACAAATACACACACAGTAGTGACTGACATTTGCCAATTATCTTTCTGTGAAGACTTTGAGAAACACTTGTTATTTAGAGCCATTTTCATTAGCAGAGGTGTGGAACAAGTAAGTTATTAGCTAATATGTTTGTATCTGTTTGTTGATGGCATTTCTGAAACACGTTAAAAAAACACAAAATCTGTGCAGTTTCATGTAGATCTATTTTCCATTGAAACAGGACGTATGCATGAACATACACCACCATTCAAAAATTTGGGTTCAGTCAATGTACTTTTTACACAGCAAGGAAGCATTAAATTTATCAAAAGTGACAGCAGAAACATATTATTACAGTATATATACTGTACATTATACCAGTAGCAGCTTATTTTTAGAGGGTTAAAAAAAACTGAACGACATGCCAGCTAACAGCCACAAAACTCATTTCAAGGGGTCTTTAAAGAACAGGCACAGAAAAAAAAAATAGAGGAGGACAAAAAATGAAAGGACAGCATAAGTGAGGCATTGCTCAGAAAAAGCAAACACGCTTGAATAAGGAAGACTGCTTTTACAAGGCTAATTATTGGAGGTTTGTCAGTGCTAATTGCAGGTACACATGCGAATTGTGAATTAGCTCTCTTCTGCTGCAGAAGAGAGAAGAGACGGAGGAGGACAAAGTGTGGGAGGAAGAAAGAGAGGGGAAGCGAGAGCGAAATCGGTTGAGGGGGAATGGAAAAGTATAGAGATGAACTGCAAAACGAAATTGAAAAAAAAAAACAAAAATATGAAAATTAGGCAACTAAACAAATGAAGCAAAGACAGAAAGAGAGCAGTGACAAAAAAAGAGAAAGTGTTCTAATCATCAGCTCATTAAAAGTAGGTAAGCAAAGGGAAGCACGCAGATCGGAAGGATAAGCACTAGATAGGGAGACAGAAGACTAGGAGGACAGCAGCTGGGAGAACAAGAGAGGGAGGAGAGACTAAGATGCTCTATTTGGCTCTGCCTCTCATTTTAACAGCACTTGGTTTCCATAGCAACTATTCAAATGAACCTTCCTCCACACACACACAAAAACAGAGACTGCTATATACAGACACAGTTATATAGATTTTGTGGTCTTAAAGTCCATAGTAACACCTATTCACAGTCAACTGAAAAAGGCATTTTATACAAATTGTGAACATACATGATACCACCATCTCTTGCAAAACAATAAATAAATAAATACATAGAATAAAACACACACACCTCCCACACATTTTCTCCTAAGAAGCTAAAGGCTCAATGTCAGCTCCACAAATGTTTTTTTCAAACTGTATGTTACAGAATCGTCTGAAATGCTCGCACTGAATTACAGCTGATCCACATGTAAAACACACACCAACTATATATAGCAGACTTCTGAAATTAAACAGCAACGTTCCCTCTTTGGGTTTCGGTGGTTTTAGTCCAGAAAAACCTCTACATTGCGAGTAAATCACTCGCATATGCAACAAAATTTTACTCTGGGCAACTAAATGATGTCTATCGTTAGCCATTGGCTAATCAATTCTAAGATTTTACTCGCCAGTATGCCTGTGAGAGGCTAATTACAAGTTTAGCACAGATATATTTTCACTCGCCGAACACTCTGACTGAGCGCTTCAGAGTTTCACTCTCCGTCAACAAATCTGTACTATTTCAGTTCACCTCAGTGGATGCACAGCGTACTTGTATTTGACGCACTGTAAACTCTAGTGAAGGCACAGGACTCGCCGTCGCTTTGCTGATAGCGCTGTTTCTCACACATGCAAAGAGAGAGAGCCAGAGAGTCTTACATACCACGCTGAATCGACGCGCTACATGTAAACCATATTCTTAGTTTTATTTTCCTGTCAAAATAACGGGGTTCATTTAGAATTATTCAGCTTTTAAGAACAAGCAGAAGCAGTAGTGGGTGGAACTAATGCGTGAACGGCAATCTCATTGGCTGGCGCTCATCTATTACCGTCCCTGTTTTAATTTCAGCAAATCAGTTCGAGGGAATGCCCGACAACGTGATTAATATTCATGAACCCAGCGGCTCATCAATCCAAGTGCGTTGTATACTGTTATTATAGTAGTAGAACTAGTAGTAGTATTATCTTTTTATAATAATTACTATTATCTATTACTATTATCTATTTTTTTAAAGTAACCCTGAATGTCCAACAATATCTTAAGCATCACCAGCAGTCCTAAGTTCAGTTAAAATGACAAATAAGCATACCAAGTTGTAGTTCTAATCACTGAAGTTCTATTGTAATTAATAATAATTAAATAGTGCTTAATTATCATAATATTGCCTAAAATGTCAAAAATGTTTTAATGACACAAGCCCCGGATTTTTCTGACAGGTTACCCTTACTGTGTGTGTGTGTGTGTGTGTGTGTGTGTGTGTGTGTGTGTGTGATTTGTGAAAAAAGCAGAGGGGGGGATGATTTTGAAAACTTTTTTTTTGAGAGCAAGGCTTTAAAGTATAATGTTAGTGTAATCTAACACAAGACAAATCAGACAAACCGGAAGAGGTAGGTATAGTTTGAGACAGCACCATTGGTTTGGGATTACTCACCGCTGACTGGACGAGACATCTGTCAATCAACTTATACAGGGAAGAACCAGTCGAAGAACAGCAGAGTCGTGTTAGAAAGTTCGGAGATGGTATTAAATTAGCTCAGATTAAATGTATTGTATGAATTGCCCTTACTCTGGAATAAAAAATACGGGGTGTCTATTTACATTGAGTTAAAAGTGGCTGTAAAATATCAGCTCCAGTGGTGTGGATGGATAAGTGTGTGACCTTGGCTTTTTGACGCGATCGACCCGGGTTCGATCCTGCCTTTTGCCGAACTTTTTTTTCTCCCTTTTGTGTTTTCTGACTTGTTATAATGTTTTCTGAATTGTTGTTGTGCTTTCTGAATTGTTATTTTTTTTTTTATACTTGCATTTGCGTTTGTAATTTGTTATTTTGTTTTCAGAATTGTGATTTGTTTTGCACTTCACGGCCACCGTATAAACCAGTCTTTTTAAACAAGTACCAGATAATGTGTGTCATGTCACGAAATGTTTTTAATACGATTGAAACTGTAGGCTATTTAACGTGATCACAATTTAATAAAAACATTAGGCCGATTAATTAATTTCAACGGTTATTCAAACAACGAATAAAGTATATAGGAAAGTGAGCAAAGAACATACATTTTACAGTAACGGAGCTTTTTGAAACTCCGAATCAGTTAGGCCATTGCGTCGCAAAATGATTCACTGTTTTGAATTGCTCCAATCGGATCGCGTATCACGAATCATTTGATTCAGATCGGGACTTCAAAGCGCGTATCGCGAATCATTTGATTCAGATCTGGACTTCGGCGTTGTTCGCGGGATGTTTTTTATCCCCACCGGAGATAAAAAATAATTCAGCAGAGGCAGGGATGCGTAGACCAGAGGGAGGGAAATCCCCCCCGGCAAATTGCACCCTGTGTGTGTGTGTAAAATAGTATCAGAGGCGACTAAACTAAAAAATTTACTAGCCAATGGCGATTATATTGCCAAGGTGTGCGTAGAGGGTTGCCAGGGTAAATTCATGTTCATATTCTATTGACGTTTATACTGGGTTAAAGGCATAAAGAACATTACCGTACTATTTTTAAAACCAGGGCACAACCAATGTAAAAATGTTTTTATACCGTATATAGTGTAGTATATAATTTATTATAGTTATTATTTGTTATTACAGTTTTTTTTACTTCATTATTAATATACTTTTATATAAGTACTAATAATAAAACAATTTAATAATATAATATAATATAATATAATATGATATATTTAAGCTGAGCTGAATAGTCCCTCAGCTCACTCATTGATCATTTTGTATTTTGCAAAGAGGGGGGAAGCTGTATTAAACTTTCATTGTTTTGATGCTTGAAGTTGAAAACCCTTTTTCGTCTTTGACCCTGACATATAGATCATATATCTGTTGTAACATTTGTTTTGTTTTTGTATTGCCAACAATTCGCCTCTTCAAAGAAAATGCTCCCAGACATACATACATGTATCCTCAAGCTCCATCTATCTATGCCTGTTGTCACTCTATACTCGTGTTTGTTGTCAAGAACTCCACAGTCGCTCTACATTTCCTGGATGGCAACTAAAGCTTAAGTTTAACTGACACAGATGACAAAAAATGTTACATATACACGCACATTCCCCATGGTGCTGTATAATATCCATGCATCTGCCTTCTCCAATAGATTGCTCTCTCTTGATTTTCTGTGAGACAGCTGTGCACAGCCTAAGGCCTGATTGGCAATTGGCATAAGACGAAAGAATGGTCCCCTAGGGCCCCAGATTGGCTACAATGGTCAGAAAGCTTCTGATAGGCCTGGGCCGGTCTGTTGGTGTCAGCTAACTTGCCATTTAGAAAGACTTATTGATCTCAAAAGCAGTCGAAGATCAAAACTAGACCCAAACCAACATGATTACTGCAATCCAGAACAAACCAAGCAAGACTTACTAGTAAAACTGACACAATTAAACCTAGCTAACACAAGGAAGGGTATAGACTACACAATGTGTGTGACAGGTGATTCAAAGGTATCCTGACATTGTGCACATTTTAGAGGGCGAGAGAGGATGTGAAATGAATAAAAACAAGTGTGTACATTTGTGCACTGTAATACATCTCTGTTTCTTTCATTGCTTCGGGAAACACAGATAAGGCATTTTTCTACCCCGTCCCCCATCTCAGTTCTTCCTGGCGAAGTAATAAATTATGTATTCAACAAAAATGTTTGTACAAAAACCCATCACAGACTCCCTCCCATCTCAAACGAGTTCTGTTTCAGAGCGGGAGGGAAAGCTTTGATAACAACCAGAAACTGAATTAACATTCATTGATGCAGTTATACAGAATGAATTCCGATAAACCCGAGACTGCTGATTCAATTCCGAAACACACAAAAAATGTTATCTAATTCAGCATAAAGAGATGACTTTTTGTAACAGAAAAACCATACATACACATGCACGCATGCACTCACACACAGACCACACTTAAAGTAAGAGATTAAGCTTGTCTAGTAATCCAGTACAACACTGTGGAGGTATGCAGCCTGCCTTTTTACGTCAAATAATCTCTGGGGTACATGTAACACACACACACACACCAACATACACGTCTTGATATTTACCGCTAACTAAGCTCATTTTCATTCTTAGACATTTAGCCAGTATTTCTGTCTTGGCTTCCTCTCAAGCATACGTTCTCAAACACACACCTCGCACACACTCAGGTCTCTAAGGTGTATATCTGTCATTGCAGTGTGAGCACGGTTCCATTAAACAGTGTTTATGAACTACTGCCTCTGAGCTGTAACCTTTACTGAAGTCCCCTCGCCTCATAATGACGCTTAAACAACAGCCAGCAGCGGTTTGCTCTGATTGTAACTGAGGCACAGATGCTAAAAAAATCAAGATTCCCAGTATTAAAGCAGATTTTTTTTGGCATAATCATTTTGCTTACCGTGAATATCTTGATAGATTAGATCTGTTTAGACACATTAGAGGTAAAATCATGTCAGACATGACTACATTAGGTGACGGTGCAAACTCGAATTCTCTGTGTACAAACATAAAGGTTTTTCAAGAAACAAAAATTATTTTGTGGTAATAAAAATAACCTGTGATCAGGGTAATGAATATTATATGACACAACTGGAAGATTCCCCTGTTTAATTTGAAAAAACAAAAAATCTATTTTACTTATATTTAGCAAGGATGTAATAAATTGATCAAAATGAACAGAAAATAAATATTTAAAAGAAAATTAATGATGTTCTTTTAAACTTATATTCATCAAAAAAAAAGAAAAAAAAAGAAAAGAAAAGCAGCACAACTATTTACAACATTTATAATAAGAAATGTTTCACAAGCACCAAATCAGCATATTAGAATGATTTCTGAAGGAAATGATCACAGGAAAAAAATTTTTTTTTAAATATTATAAAATAGAAAACAGTTACTTTAAACTGTAATAATATTATTTCACAATACCACTGTCTTTACTGTATTTTTGATCAAACAAATGCAGCCTTGATGAGCATAAGAGACTTGTCAGAACATGTTTAAAATCTTACCTGTTAAAAATTAATTTTTTCAGTGTATTTGTTCAATTATTTTTTTTCACTTTATTTAAATGCTCAAAATTCAATAGAAAATGACCATTTAAAACAAGTAAATCTCATTGATGAAAAAAATATTGTACAAATATTGTACAAGGTCTCTGTTTTGTAATGATGTTACAATCCACCCCACCTAATGTACTTGACATGAATTTACACAGTTGAAGATTTCAAAGCAGCTGTAAATTATAATAGATAAATGTGTGTAAATATCAAAGTTTGAGATACATTTAGAAAATCATGTAATATGTACAAACACACGGCACTAGCAGATGCACACAGAGACACATTACACACAAAAACAACAAAAGGAACAGACACGTTCACACAAGCATATGACACATACATACATGCACAAACACAAAACACAGCTTTAAACATATGCAAATCCCACAAACCGAACTTACATACTCACAACTCCACACACCTATACCCAGAATGTCAAAATCTATGTGGTAAGTTTTTTTGGTTAACAGATGCAGAGGAAAAGCAGCGCTACTGTATATATGCCAAATACTAGATGTTATGAATGGCTGCAATCATAACATCTGTATCAGAGCGTATACACACTCTGACAGACACAAACACACTGCTGAGCAGGTTTTCGGGTGAGAGATCACTTCCTCCCCTGAGGGCTTGATGATGGCCTGCTTCTGTTTTGACCAATCACACGCGAGCATTGGCTCACCCCCCCCTGCCCATTGGTCATGGGTAATTAATTAGCAAGCTGTTCCTTGTTTAGGCCAAATGAATATCAACACATGGTTACCATGAAACAATGAGCCCCATCCCAAATCACTCAATCGTCCAATCCTCAGTGCTTTGTAATACACCATGTAGTGTTGGCTAATGGACAACAAAAGGAGGTGAAAGTAGAGTGAGATACGAGCATGACCTGTGATGTGATGTACATTCTTTACTAGTTTTAAATACTCATAAAATCACGTGGACTCCCACTACTGGTATTCCACAACTACGAGCAGGTCACTTAGTCAAAAACATTCAGGCTACAGATGGTCATTCAATTTCCGGTGTCTTTAATAGTTTGTTCTGCCTGTTGAGCCGACAAAGGGCTCCAAAACGATTCCTGTGACTGATTTAAAGTCCTTAAAATTAGAATCCTACAAAATTACTACAGCTAACTATGTTATTATGACCATTAAGTTCTTAAAGAGGTCATATGATGCGATTTAAATTTTTCCT
>NW_015542366.1:1262489-1272443 GCF_001515605.1 Sinocyclocheilus anshuiensis | reverse complement strand
TTGCCACTGATGATTCAAACGCGAGTTTTGGGCAGTAGAGTAGCACTTGTTTGTCATTTCTCTGATCACAAATGCAGACAGAGTTTTATGTTTACGCGGCGCGATGCAATGCAACGCAATGCGTAAAAAGACAGTATAAGTCATTATAATCAGTAATTATGTCCCCACTGGATGCAACAAATGCCTCGTTTGTAATGGGTTTTCATGTTTTTGTCTCGTCGCTCCGGCCGGGACACGGCATCAACCGTATGTGAGGGGCGTAACATTTCTGTCTCACGCTTGAGGTATTCGGCCAATCATAACGCACTGGATAGCTGGCCAATCACAGCACACCTCGCTTTTTCAGACCGATGAGCTTTGTAAAAATCGACGCGTTTCAAAAAGGCGGGGCATAGAGGAGAAACAATAATGTACAGTATGTGGAAAATAATGTGTTTTTTTTACTTTAAACCGCATAAACACATTTCCTTACACCAAATACACAAAATAATGTTCTTTTTAGCAGCATCATATGACCCCTTTAATGGAAGACATTAGACATCTTGGTCATAAGAGATAAAATAATAAAAATATTTGATGATTTCTTATTGTCGACATTGTCGATAATTTAATTTACACGGACTGTTTAATGCTGCTCATGTACATGTATTTACACAAAATTGCATAGCCAATAAATAAATAAAAAATTATAATCATTAGGGAGTGAAGATGCAATATCATGACAAACTCATTATTGTTGATTATTGCTCTTGATACTGTAATAATGATTATTAATATCGATTAATAGAAAGATTTTGTGGGGAAACAGCACATCATATTCTAGCTACAGAGGAAAGGAGCTAAACCGTTTACCGTCAATTTGTACCCTAAGATTACGGCATCTACCAGCAGGGGTTATCTGGGCCATACTAACCAGTCAAATCTTGACCTTTTGGCATAAAGAAGACCATTACTACCTATTACCATCTGCTTGATTAGCGTTTTATATTAAACTCTAGAAGATGGTAAATCTCCAGAAATAGGATTGAGCACTCCTACAGTAAAGGCAGACAGATAGAAAATGCAGACCAAATGTTTTGTATGTGACAGCTAATCTGATATATCCAGTATTTCACACTTCACAAAAAATAACAGCAAAGCAAAATATGGTATTGAACTGCAGTGTTTGGTATAATGATATTTTGACTGTTGTCTGCAGTACAGATCTGCTTACTGGCAACTTGCTCGTCTATATCCTCCATTCTGAAGGAGCAGAATGTCATAAAGTGACATAATGAAAGACATAATGAAATTACACCATTAAATATGCACATCACTCATCTCAGAGACGTACGACACCGTGCATGACTGGACAAGAGCTCATTAAGTCACTGTAACTCTATCTGTAATGAAGCCATGCGCTGTGATTAAGGCTAAGCTTCAACCGTCTTAGTGAACGAGGGACGGGAGCCAAAATCACTCCTATGGTGATGGAGGTGTGAATTACAACAGGTGCACATTGATAAACTGGTAAATCATCGCCATGGGGGAGAAAAAACATCAAAACAGACACATGCACACACAGGCCTGTTTGCAAACTGACCTGTGCCATTAGATATTGCTTTTGACCCAATTACACAGGTGAACTCTGCTAAATGTGCCCGTTACACATATACACAAATAAACGCACTGGAACCAAATCCCCTTAATTTGTTAGTCAATACTGTTAAAGCCGATGAGAAAAGTCCAGTGCAGGATAATGACCTCCATGTCATGTCAATCCATCTCTTCTGCTGCCACAAACACTTTCACAGAGACGCGTTTGTTCACTTCAGCAGACAACAGTTTGAACTCTGTAATCTGCTTTCATTTTTCAGTTTTATCTGACAATATACTGCTGTACCCAAGCGAAAAACTAAAAAATGAAAATACACTTTCAATTTCATTGAGTTTCATTGAGCTGAGTTAAGAGCTCTTTTTCTCTATAAGTCAGTTGTTTCTCAGTTTTATCTGTTGTTAATCTTTCTGTTATCTATTATTTATATTTAAAGGGGTCATATGATGCGATTTAAATTTTTCCTTTCTCTTTGGAGTGTTACAAGCTCTTGGTGCATAAAGAAGATCTGTGAATTTGCAAAGACTAAAGTCTCAAATCCAAAGAGATATTCTTCATAAAAGTTAAGAGTCAGCCACACCTACCTAAAACGGCTCGTTCTAACACACCCCCACATATCTACGTCACGATGTGGGAAGATTTGCATAAAAAGGCGCCCAAATGTTCACGCAAAGAAAGAAGGCGTAACTTTTAATCTCGCTGTAGTATTGTTGCTGCCGCCATGTCGTGAAGGCGCTGTGTGTTTCGTTGTGAAAGCGAAACTACTTTGTTTGGTCTTCCAAAAGAGGACAATATCCGCTTCGTCATGCCTAAAGCTGATCCATGCTGGTCGCTGAGGAAATACATCAACTTCCCGCTGTGGATCGCCGAATCGGCTTTCACTGTGGAAGAAGCGGAGTCCAGCCCGGGGTCGTCACATGTGGTTGCTGCAAGCCCACCGGCCGCTCCTTCGTCGGTTCCGCCGGCCTCGCCGTTCTGATCACAAATGCAGACATGGTTTTATGTTTACGCGGTGCGATGCAACGCGTAAACATAAATAAGTCATTATAAATAAGTCATTATAATCCATAATTATGTCTCCACTGAATGCAACGAATGCCTCGTTTATAATGGGTTTTCATGTTTTTTAATCATCGCTCCGGCCTGACAGGGCATCATCACAGTATGGTAAGGGGCGTAACATTTCCGTCACACGCTTGAGGTATTCGGCCAATCACAACGCACTGAATAGCTGGCCAATCAGAGCACACCTTGCTTTTCAGACCGATGAGCGTTGTAAAAATCGACGCGTTTCAGAAAGGTGGGGCATAGAAGAGAAACAATAATGTACAGTATGTGGAAAATAATGTGTTTTTTGAACCTTAAACCGCATAAACACGTCATTACACCAAATACACAAAATAATGTTATTTTTAGCAACATCATATGACCCCTTTAATAATGATCATTTGAAACCAAACAAACGTCAAATAAGAATCCTGTAAAAAAAAAACAAATCTAATAAAATCCTACTGGATGAAGTGAAATTAGATTGTCCTATTGTTAAATATATTGTCCTATGAAGACAAGTTTTGTTGAAATCATATTGGAAATTATCCCATTAGGATCTTTCCAAATGATTTTAGAAATTCCTATATTGGATTTAAGAATTTTTTACTAGGATACTGCTTCTATGAAAAATACATAATAAAATAAAAAGTATTAATGAATTCTGAATTTAATAAATTAATAAATGTATCCTAAATTTTATTAGTTATTTTGCACATACACTTATTACATCTACTATCTTTCTATTTTCTGTTATTGATGTTTAATAATAATAATTTAAAAACAAAACAAGAGTCAAATAACAATCCTATAAAATAAGTAAAATCCTACTAAATAAACGGAAATCGATTATCTTATTGCTAAATATATTGTGCAATTAGGACAACATGTTTTGTTGGAATCACATTGGAAATTATTAGGATCATTAGGACCTGTCCAAATTGTTGTAGAAATTTAATATCTTTTTATTTTATTGTATAATTCCTATATTAGATTCCAGAAATTTTACTAGGATATTTCTTCTATAAAAAATACATAATAAAATGATTAAAGTATAATAATAATAATATAAATAATAACAAATATTCTTATTATTATTATTATTCATATTGAATTACATTATTAATACATTTTATTATTAATAATGATAATTTTAATTCAAATAACTAAATAAACAACAAACAAACTTTTACAGGAAAGTACACAACATTCTAGCCCTCTATTTTCACTCCTACTGTGTCTCCACTCCAAAACTATAAAGCAAATAAGCACCACCAACAAGACTACACATCTAACATGTTTCATCATCCATCCCTGCATCCCTGAGAGGCTTTTATTGACTATTATCCTTGTTGTTTGAAAAGTAACATTTATACATGTCAAATTTCCCCAGTTTTCAGGATGATAGATTAAGCCTCGTTGTTTGCTCATTCGGTACACACACTACTGCAATGTGGAGCGGTACATTGTCAGACAATTTGTATACACAAGCAAGGTGTCTACAGCGTAAGTATCATTATTTATGAAACAACGGCTGACACAAAATCAGATTTGCACCATCTCTGTGTAACCGTTATATCATTGAATGTCTAGAATGCCCTCGTGTCCCTATGTTCCGTTGCCATGCCAACAGAGGCTCCGTTACCACACCAACAAAATCTCTGAGTGATGCTTCACTCTGAAAGACATTCCACACTGTCCTCATCCCTCTGGTGCCCGTCAATCAGTGTCATGCTTGATTGACAGCTGCTTCGACCCCACTGACGTGGGTAAAAAACGCTGTCACCTCACGTTAATCAGAAGCGGCGCATCTTAAGAGGGTGATACGGGAGGAAAGCGTCATCAGACATTTTCAGATCCACTAATGACTTTCGTGTTTTCCCAGGAAGGAGTCTAACGGCTATCAGGAGCGTCTCGGGAGCAGCTCGAGAAAAGAGAGCAGGAGAGTGAAAGGCAGCTCGACCTCTCTGTCAGTTTCTCACCCTATTTTCTTACCGCCTCTCTCTTTCTCAGTATTTATCGCTCCTACTCTCTCTTTCATTAACCCACTTAGCTACAATGTCTGACCCAGACCACAGGCACATTACTCAAACTAGATAGAAGGCAGCACGACCAAGAGTAATTTGGGCGAATGCCTGCATGAAAATAAAGCAATGGCGCCCTGAGTATCACAAACACACACATTCGTTGAGAGAACAGAAAATTACAGCCCTGGAAGAAAAAACAGACATGTCTTTAAAGCCTTCGAGTAGGTGACAGAAGATAAAATGGCGATGAGAGAGAGACTGAATGTGCCTGCTTAAAAGTGCACATCAAAGATCGAGAATGGTAGGAAATATTCAGAATATTCGACTACCATTACTACTTTAAATGTTGTTGCAGAACATATGTATTCTAAACAAATTGTCTGTATACATTGAGTGACCTATACTGCATTTGTCAAAATGGGCAGCATGCAACAGTGTACATAGTGCTGGGTGTGTGTACTGTATGTATCCCACAGTGCAATGTACTCAACTTCCATTTCCACTGTGATAAATGAACATAAAATTGTGTTATGATTTTAACATCTCTTTCATGACTCATTATTTGATTGAACAGTCAAATTGTGCGACATTTTTCCAAGCAATTAACCAAGATGATAACTGGATGCCAGTTGATAAGTTAAACCAAGTGGTTTGGCCAGTTTAGCATGGTCCATTTAGGACCATTAGCACCATACTGTGGGCAAAAAGCATCCTTTATTGATGTCCATTCAGTGGAGGTGGAAGCTGCATTTATTTGATCAAAAATACAGTAAAAACACTGCATAAAAAAAAGGAAAATGTACTGGTAACTTACTGCCAGGATATTATCCATTAATTTTATGGACATTTCTGTTAACCCTAAAACACAATGCAATGAAGTGCAAAATTCACAATACAGGTAAAACACCTGTAAGAATCAGTATGTAAAATTCTTTCATATTAATACAGTACATTGTGCCCTATTTTTACCCATTTTTTTATAGTGTAAGTAACGTGAAATATTAATACAATTTAAAGTAACATTTTTCAATTGTAAAAATATTTAAAAATGTAATTTATTCCTGTGATGGCAAAGCTACATTTTCAGCAGCCATTACTGCTATTAGTCTTCAGTGTCACATGGTCTTCAGAAATCATTATAATATGCAGATTTGGTGCCCAAGAAACATTTCTTATTATTATCAAAAATATTTTTGTGGAAACCATAATAAAAAAAATTTTTCTTAAAAAAAATAACATTTACAGATCCCAAGCTTTCGAATGGTAGTGTACATTATTCATAGCTAGTATTCCATTACAAACATAATCAGATATAACAGGGATAAAAACAATAGAGGAAAAGAAAACAGAGTTCATCCCTTACCTTGAACATTGCCAGCCCAACTCCCATTTTCTCTCCTCAACTCCTGCATGTTGATGTGAGCTGGGTCTTGTCTCTTCCTCTCATAGCCCTGGATGGAGGAGTGACTGACAGTTGAAGTAGTTTGAGGGATTGGTAAGGAAAAAATAGGACTGGTTCAGAGACCGTGGATGAAAGTGTAGGTCCTACTGTAAATCCAGGCTGGATGACTGAGCACAGGAATTGTCTATTGAATCAAAACTATTAAGAAAAGTCACTCAAGAAAAGTAAGAAAGATGCCTGGCTCACAAATAAAGACAAAATAAAAGACAGCTATGCAAACGATGTTCAGTTACTGAAGAAAAGTTGAAAGTCTTATATCAAATCTAAGAAATGTACTTACTGTAAAATTGAAAATGAAACAGGACAAAGTCTAGGACAAAGCCTACATTGGCTACAAAATGTGATATAAAGTGAAAAAAGGGTGAAAAGGGGATGTTTCTTGATTAGTCTAAAAGTCCATTTTGATCTGTGAACAAGTCCACAAACTCTGGAGCTGCTGGATGCCCAGTAGTGAAAAAGCTGAAGCAGCGACGTCTGGTCTTAATTGGTTCAGGTATCCATGTACGTCCTTTGCTGGGTCCTTCTCATGACACTATTGGAAAAAATAAAAAATACAAATAAGAGAACAGTATCTTAAGCACAGGTTTTTGGGCAAATGATGTTGAAAAAAAGGTCAAATTTGTTGATGACTTTGGAAAACTGAGTGCGATTTTTCTTTTTTTCCCTTTTGTTATTTCTTTCAATTGATCTAATATAGAGTGCTCAAAACTAAATGCTTCATTGGTATGTAATACATGAAGTTTAGTCTATTTCGAGCTATAGAAGGGACAGGCGTGTTTCACAAATACACATAACACACTTACAAATGCATACAAATACATTTATGTGTGATATTTTTATCATGTTACTTACCAGTCTAACTGTCCTTTGGCATTTCATCAGTATTATTTGGATAATGTTTACAAAAATGTGAAACACAAGACGAGTGCAAGCATTCAAAAACATAAGACAAGATGGTTGCCTTCCTTTGATATGTCCATTTCGAACAACAACAGGCAAGTGAGATGCTTTTTTCTTTTGTTTTTGTTTTTCATACAGTCCATGTATAAGAAAAAATTGTGATGAAGATGATGAATTCAGGATGTCAAAAGAAAATTTAATTTTTTAAAAATTCAGCTAAAACTAAATGTGAATTGAGATTTCAAACCAGTCACCAAGAAGGAAGCATAAGCACATAAACTAAATATGATGCTTAGAAAATAAAATATCAGTATGAATGGAAAAAGGAGATGTTCAGATTTCCTTCCATCTTAAGTTGCAACACAACGTCACTTCTTGGATCCCCATTCCTTTCTTAGATTCATTTCAAATGAATTCAAAACCAAGGGAAATTAAAAACAATCCTGTTTGAATCTTGTTTTTTTAAATATTCAGAGGTAAACATACATTACATTCTACAAAATCAAAATACTAACACAGAATATCAAATCAAAGAAGGCAGTTCTGAATTAAAATGATGTATAAGATGAAGTGGAAAATGTTCATTGAAGGAGGATAAATTAGGGGATATAAATAACTTACAGTGGGGAGTGAAAAGTTTTCATTCTCTAATGAGCTAATGGTCATACAGTGGTCATGCCCGACAGCTAAAAACAGGGACCCTCAATGAGTACAAAGAAAATCAAGAGGTTGTGATAAGAAGAGGCCTGTCTGAAAGGTGTTGGAAGGATGGATAAAAAGAGAGAAGAAAGTGGGGAGTGCCAGCAGAAAATTAAACACTCAATAAAACAAAGGACTGACCATAACAGCTCAAATGGACTTGAGCTTGCAAGTAGGTGAGACAAGAAAAAAAACACCGACTGATGCACTGAAGCCTAATCAATATTTTGAGCAAATACCAATCTATTCTTCACAATTCAGGTTCCATGCTTAGAGGAGGTTGCCAGCAATACAAATCACAAGTTTAAAATGTGTCCAATTACCGCAAATTAAGCAGTCACGCCAACCTCACCCATTTCAGTCAAAGAACGGAAGCAGAACCTCATCTGAAATTTGTCTGTGACAATTTCTCAAACAAAATAAGACACCGATGCTTGCACTGGACACTGGAGATGAATGGAGGCTATTTCAGACTGGGCAGCCCAAGACCAGATGTGTGCAAGTGTGTTTTAACAGTGTGTGTGTTACAAAAGAAAGAATGACAGGAAACAAATGTCTTGCTGTTCATAAGTAAAAATGGAAGATGGACAGAGTTGGAGAAGGGTAAAAATGGGCATGGATAAATGATATGTAATGCTTGACACCTGGCTGTCCATTAGTTTAATGCATATGTGTGTTTATTTGTAAGTGTATGTGTGTGTGTGTGTGTCTATGTGTGTTTTATGTACATGTAAAAAAGGAACACACAAGTACACACACACCGACAAACAGAGCGGACAGACACTAAACGAGCCGTTAAACCTACCTAGAAGAATATTAAAGCATCCAGGGGAAAAAAGAGTGATACGTGAGGGTAGATGGTGGAGGACTAAAACAACTGTTTAAAAAAAAAGGAGAGAAAGAAAAATTATTACAAAACTGATAAGGAGATGTGGAGATGGTTTTGAGTCTCTTTCACAGTTCTAACCAACTTTCATTCAGGGAGCATCACACTTTTGGGATGAAGGGAGGGATGGAAGAAAGAGGGGATGATCAGAGGAGAGAGATGGGAAGGAGGGACAGGTGAACGAATGAAGGGGGTCATAAATAGTTAAAAATGAGTGAAAGAGTAAAAAAAACTTGCCCCTTCTTTCTCTTCTCTCCTGTCTCGTCATAAATAGACAAAATTATACACCATATAGATGGAGAAATAGATCAGGAGGCAAATGATGGAGAGAGCGAATAAATGAAAAGATGATGTGCCTCCAAGCACCACGATGAGAAAGAAGAAAAAAACAAAACGAAAGAAAAAAACAAATATTCCAGTGCCTTCCGTTTTTCTTCTTTGCTTTTAAACAGGGAAGGCAGTCACTTTGTTCCTGCTGTCCAGTTGTTGCTTAAAGTTCTTTTTCTCTCACACTTTTTTCCTCTCTTTCTTTCTCTTGGCTTCTGTAGAAGGAGTCCTCCGTTTGCAGTAGTAATAGCCCTTTTCCACAGACAGTGACTGAGGCAGAACAGTAGGAAGAGGTGTAATGGTTGCAATGTCTGCCCAAGAATTCCACACATGGAGACTGTGCTCTCTCTCACTCTCACTCGCTTGGTTTCTCTCTCACCCCTCCCTTACGGACAGAGCGCTGTGGAGTAGGAGCGAGGCAGAGAAAGGAGAATGAGAGGGGGCCCTCTACAGGATTACTGCACAACTGAGAGAAAGAAAGAGCGTGAGAAAAAGAGGAAGAGCTGGGAATGTTTCCTCAATTCCAGTTCAATCAAACTGAATATAAATGAGGCAGTGAATGTATAGCTGTACCAATACACATCTGATAAATGTCATATAACTGTGCAGTTTAATATATGTAGTTTTGTGGTAATGCAATTTTTCAGTTTTGAAGGATCTGAGGATCCTCAAAGCAAAACACAGTTTGCATTTGCGGATCCTCAGATCCTTCAGTTTGAATAAACAAAAATGTTATTATATACACAATATGGGGTATTTTACCAAACACGAGATTAGATTAGATGATGCAAATAATGAAAGTTTGAAATGCATTTACTCAAATATATATGTGGATTTTATATAATTTTTTCAAAAAAAACAAAAAAATAATAATATATATATATACACAGTGGTGTGAAAACGTGTTGGCCCCCTTCCTGATTTCTTATTTTTTTGTATGTTTGTCACACTTTAATGTTTCAGATCATCAAACAAATTTAAATATTAGTAAAAGATAACACAAGTGAACACA
>NW_015542366.1:1262130-1262373 GCF_001515605.1 Sinocyclocheilus anshuiensis | reverse complement strand
GTCATAAATTGATTTTTGTTGTAAATATGCCTGACAAGATTGTTACACTGAACAACATTCTAGTGGGTCTCTTCTGTAAATAAGGGAAAAATGTATGATATTTATTTTTTGCTCAGAAAAACAAAAACAAAATTGCATTTAAATTGCATCTAAAAAACAGAACACTTTTTAATTTTTTTGGGAAAAACAACAACGATTTAAAGCAGTATTACACATTGTTTTTATGCTTAAACCCTTTTTTTG
>NW_015542366.1:1254812-1261761 GCF_001515605.1 Sinocyclocheilus anshuiensis | reverse complement strand
CCACGGAGAGTTCCGCCGAGGCCCAGAGACGACCGCAGTTCGGCACTCGCTTCCTCACAGACCCGCGGCAGGTGTTTCAGCACAACGCGTGGTGTGTTCTGTCTGTCTCACTCACTCACTCCTGACTGCTAACACTCACGCTTTCTGACCATGCTGTTAGCTTGCCACTCACTTTGTCTGGACATTTCGATAGGATTTTAAAGCCTTATAAGGTGTTTCCAAGCTAAATTCACCAAGTAGCTACGTATTAGGTTTGTCTTTAATTTTTAGAAGAGTCTTTCTCGTAACACCAGAGAAGGAAATGCGTGTGTGTAGTATAACTGCAGGGTACCAACCTGGAAATAACAGGCTGTCTTAAAATTACGAGTTTGATTTTGATTGTTTTGTTTTTTTTTATTAAAAAATAATAATGAAATTACGGGAATGTACATTATTCTGTGTGTGTTCAATTAAATATTTAATTAGCTATGAATTTATGTTTAATGTATAAAATGTCTAAATGTTCACCTAATAAATGTTATTATTAGTAGTAGTAGTGCTGGACAACAATTAATCGCATCCAAATAAAAGTTTGTTTATGTAATATATGTGTGTGTGCTGTGTATATTTATTATGTATATATAAATACACACACATACAATATATATTTTGTAAATATTTACATGTATATATTTATATAATTTATATAAATATATTTAATATACAAATATAACATATTTTTCCCAAATATATATATGGGTCAAAGACGTTAAGATGTCTGCATCAAAAGAAATTTACAAAAGTGGTTTTATGTCCATAGAAAGCACATTAAATGTAAGTAAAGTGTCTACTTTTAAGGTTTCAAATAAGTTTTTGAAGGATAAAATGTCAAAATTTGGTTGAAATAATGTTACGTTGTCATTCAGTGTAACACAATATTTATGTAAAAATTCAAACAACATGCTTATTCTGACTTGTACATATTAAAATATATAAAAGAATAAGGGAGCATATTAAATTGTATTGTGTTTTAAATGAGTAAGTTCTTACTGACAACTGGGCAAACCTAGGATAGTGGCAAATTTAAAAAATGTAAAATTACAACTAATTAGTATTTGGGGTGAAAGTAATTAGTCTCTTAATATGTCATAAATTGATTTTTGTTGTAAATATGCCTGACAAGATTGTTACACTGAACAACATTCTAGTGGGTCTCTTCTGTAAATAAGGGAAAAATGTATGATATTTATTTTTTGCTCAGAAAAACAAAAACAAAATTGCATTTAAATTGCATCTAAAAAACAGAACACTTTTTTATTTTTTTGGGAAAAACAACAACGATTTAAAGCAGTATTACACATTGTGTTTATGCTTAAACCCTTTTTCGTCTTTGACCCACATAAATTTGAAAAATCTCTATCTATCTATCTATCTATCTATCTATCTATCTATAGATATTTTGTTTTGTTTGAAAGAAGTCTCTTATGCTTGACAAAGCTGCATTTATTTGATCAAAAATACATAAAAACAGTAATATTGTAAAATATTATTTAAATTTAAAATAACTGTTACCTATTTTAAAATTGTACTTATTCCTGCAACTGCAGATTTTTCAGCAGCCATTACTTATCAGTCTTCAGTGTCACATGATCAGAAATCATTATAATACTCTGCTCAATAATACATATTTATTATTATAATCAATGTTGAAAACAGTTATCTAACGTTTTTGTGAAAGCCATGATACATTTTTCTCATCATTCTTTGATGTAAGCTAAATTAGTAAATAAATTCTACTGCAACTAATAAATATTATACTAAATAATTATACTAAAAATACTATATTTAGGATCTAAATTATGTAATTATTTATGTTTTGTTCAAAATAGAAATACAATTTCTTTGTTTTGTGACTATGTTGAATTTCCATAAACTGCTCATTCCTCTTTATCATCCTGTGGTATGTGCAATTCAATTAAAATTCCAACTCATTAATTGAAATGGAGCCAATTCTTAATTCTGAATATTGCCCAGTCCTGCTCAGATACGGATTCTGTACCAGTGCACTAGCACTCCATCTGTCACCAGTCGAGGTTTTCTGTGTAGATGTGAATGTCTGGTTCTCAGATGTCTGCTCTATCAAGGACTCACTCTCTCTCTTTCTCTAGATTCTTGGCTTGAGCTACTGATCACTTGTGCTTTTGATCCTCCGTTTCTTGGCACCTGTCTTCCACTCCTTTTTTAAAACTCACACAGTCTGTCTGCCTGTTGCTGTCTGTTGATCATTTCGAAATAGACAAAAATAAAAGGAGAGTTACAGAAGGACCATGGAAATGGTGCAATTTATGGCGAAGGATTTTAGGATCATTTATAATTTCAACTGAAAAGGCTACTGAACTAAAAAAATACATTTTACCACCTCAGGCCTTAAGTACCAGGGGTTTAACTGAGATAAACAGATATTGAAGGACCATCTTAGAGGGGTGCACATCAATGACAGATTCATAAATTATCCTAAAAACAAACCACCAATCCTAAATACTAAACCTAAAGCATAGTGAAAGCTATATTAACCCTGATTGGAATTCATGAAGCATACTTACAATTTTAACATAACTAAAACAATACTGGCAGCATCACTGGCGTCATTTACATTGGGAACGGCAAGGGCGTGTCCCCACCATTTTTTGTCATGGATAATTTCATCCACACATGTTTGCAGCAGCAATAACAGTGATCTTACAAAATGTATTTAGAAAGACAAAAAAGATAATAACACAAACAAGATATATAAGCCTAAATAGGAATTTGTTCACAAGCATATCTTTGTATACAATCATATATGCTCTGGGGTTGTCTACAAAATAAAAGCAGAGAGGTATGAAAGTAGTATTTTTGACACTCTACCACTGTACTGTTTTGATTAGGGAGACTTTGTTATTTCAGCTAAGTTAGCTGCAATTTTGGCACATATAGTCGTCATGTTGCCAAACAGATGGAGAAGAAAGAGATATGAGCATTAATTGAATCTGTTATTTAACGGTGAGTGATGGGAAATACAGGTGCATCTCAATAAATTAGAATGTCGTGGAAAAGTTCATTTATTTCAGTAATTCAACTCAAATTGTGAAACTCGTGTATTAAATAAATTCAATGCACACAAACTGAAGTAGTTTAAGTCTTTGGTTCTTTTAATTGTGATGGGCATCAAGAGCCACCACACACAGACGTGTCAAGGAATTTGGCTACAGTTGTCGTATTCCTCTTGTTAAGCCACTCCTGAACCACAGACAACGTCAGAGGCGACGTTGAGAGAGAATCTATGGGGTATTGTCAAGAGGAAAATGAGAAACAAGAGACCAAAAAATGCAGATGAGCTGAAGGCCACTGTCAAAGAAACCTGGGCTTCCATACCACCTCAGCAGTGCCACAAACTGATCACCTCCATGCCACGCCGAATTGAGGCAGTAATTAAAGCAAAAGGAGCCCCTACCAAGTACTGAGTACATGTACAGTAAATGAACATACTTTCCAGAAGGCCAACAATTCACTAAAAATGTTTTTTTTATTGGTCTTATGAAGTATTCTAATTTGTTGAGATGAATTGGTGGGTTTTTGTTAAATGTGAGCCAAAATCATCACAATTAAAAGAACCAAAGACTTAAACTACTTCAGTCTGTGTGCATTGAATTTATTTAATATATGAGTTTCACAATTTGAGTTGAATTACTGAAATAAATGAACTTTTCCACGACATTGTAATTTATTGAGATGCACCTGTAGATGGCTGTTGCTTACCAATGGGACAATCCCCATGAGACGAAGTGTGATGTGAGAGGACAAGATCACCTGCCATATAGCAGACACATTGCTGATTGAGAATAATGTGCTGTGTTGATCCTTTTTGTAACTCCTCTCCCATGACCAGTTGGAATGTTAGATGCACAACACATGATGGGGAGATTTGCTATAAGCATAATATCAGAGAAATCGGCTAACGTGAACTTTTACGGTGATAAATCATTTACGTAATATCTGTTTCTCTACATGAAATTCTCACGAAATTTTGCGAACAAAATTCAGTAATTTCAATAGGAATCTGCGTGATCTGGAGTTTCACAAGAGGGTGAAAGGGTTCATCATGCAGATTTCGCTCATGTTCAAGTTGGTCAAGCAAATTGCTGTGCTGACCAACAGAAATGTGCTTGGTTTGAAACTGACTTCTGTATGAACAGTGCTTCATACATCTTTATGCTATTTCACAATAGATAATTAACCTTTTTGCATACAAAATTGACCCTTCACCAGGAGCTTGATTGACAGGCGATCTGACCAATCATAACGCCGAATCTGCCATTTTGTCCAATAAACAAACCAGACAGGAGAATAGATTAATATCGGTGGACTTGAACTTGAAAAATGGTGCGTATTTACGTCTTTCAGCGGTTGAAACAAGATATCTTCTGATGTTCATTCATGTTTATTTCGAGCTATAACTAAACAGGAAGAGATGGTCGGTTTAAGTGCCGCTTGAACTGAGGCTAGCCTCCCTTGCGAGGCTTCTTTTCTCAACACTCCTCAGCGCTGAAAGTGAACACTCAATGGTGATTGGCTAATTTTTTTTTACCAACGGAGGCACGAGAGCTCAGCTCTCCCCCGGCCTCCCCCTCCCCTTCTCTATCACCTAGCGGTTGTAATTACATCAGCAGATTTGGCACATTCGCGATAGAAAAGCGGCGCTTTCCAACTTCATTAACAAGTTATGGTATTACAGCTGTGAAATTACAAACAAAAAAATACACATTCTGAGACATGAACTGAAATGAACTGTGAATTTTATTAACATTAAATCGTCCTCCTCCCAGTTTCACCTCAAAGTTTTGGGGAAGCTGTGCCTCCCCTGCCTCCCCCGACAAGCCGCAACTGATTATTATTTGAATTTCTTAAAAAAAGACAAGATTTGAAAGCTGAGACTTTGTTTCATACCAGAAGTAACCTGCTATTTCTTGTCTGTCGGTGCATTGTCCGTGTCCTCTTTGCTCCGTGATGTATTTTTCACTGCGTAAGAACATGATGTGTGGCATGAGAGCGACATGGCTTGTCGGACGTAACAACAGTAACTAAGGGGGGTGGGTCTTTTGAGGTTGTTTGCAATCACGTGATTCTGATGACGCGCGAAATTCAGATGGATAGCATGAAGTGAAATGCAGAATGGATGAGATGAAAGTCCGTACTGTACTAGTGTACCAGCTGGTTTAGACACTATTACAAGAGAAAGGTATAAAGTTGGACGTAATCCTTATGTTATGAAGAGGAACGATTTTTCAACTAAATTGAAATACTTGCCTGCCATCGAGGCAGTGGATATAGGCTAAGCAACTAACCCTGACTGCAAACAAGCTATTTCTAAAGTGAATCCCGCATTTATATAAGGGATGTGGGATATACAGTATGTCACTCCTGAAACTTTGCTGCATGTACAGGCCAGGGTATGTACAGGCCGCTGGTCCTGTTAGCAGCACGTAAAACAAAACTTTTATTCAAATTCTGAATTGATTATAGCCTAGAAAGCGTTAAAAAAAGAAAGTTAATAGCGCTTCCATATAATCACTAAAAAGCTGTCACTCACTTCTATTTATCGCAGTCTCACAATGTTCCGTTATAAAATCACTAAAAAGCTGTCACTCACTTGTAGTAGCGTTTAGCATTGAGTGAATTCTGTCTCATGCTGAATGCGTGAGAGTTGGCAGACCTGTATCTATTTATACATTTCTTATCTTAATATCTTAATATATTATAATATCTTATATTAACCATTTGCACACACGAGCATTATCCGACTCGGCTCCTCCCGACCACAGACGCAGGTTTACAATCCACTTTTTCTTGCGTTTTTCAGTCAATTTCTTGCCTTTCCCCCCTTATAAATAACAACATTTCCGTACATGATAAAAGCTCCTTGTGGTTTCTCGTTTTGACCGATTTGAGCATCCATAAACAATGCAAAGCATAGGCATTTTGAGTTTTTGCTAGCGATTCCTATATAGAGAAATATATAACAGACATTTTTAGTGGTGTCCGAAACCATAGTGGACGTTCTCGAGTGCACTCATTCAATCCCACAATGCACTGCAAAAACGAGTGTACAACTGGTGCATGCTCAACGGCTAGAGAATGCCCATAATGCACCGTGAGAGTCACGCGCCGAATGAATTCCCGCATCTCGCCAGAAAATGGCGCCCGCAGCTGAATAATCAATCCGTTCATTTTTACAAAGCGCTCATCCATGGCGTACAGCATAATGTACAACACGGGTATAAATTCATTGTAAATTGATTATTAAATTGTTTGATTAGGGTTTATACATAATTACCGTGACAGAGTTCAAGATGAATCCTTTAATCTTACTACTGGAGCTGCTAGTTTGCTAGTTTCAAATGATTAATAAACAGCAAGCACAAACTATGCAAAAGCGGCATTTGTAAATTGATTATTAAATTGTTTGATTAGGGTTTATACATAATTTCCGTGACAGAGTTCAAGATAAATCCTTTAATCTTACTACTGGAGCTGCTAGTTTGCTAGTTTCAAATGATTAATAAACAGCAAGCACAAACTATGCAAAAGTGGCATTCCTTCCGGTGCACTCAGTGTCCGAATTCACTACTCGTTTTCATTCACTCCTTCTAGTGAATTGAATTAGTGACCTAATGTAGGGAATAGTGAATGAGGGTATAGGGGGCGATTTCGGACACAGCCACAGCTTCGCGTTCAGCCAGTTTAATTTAGCTTCCATCGAGTTAAAAACACAAATAAATGCACAGCCATTTGCACTCTGCATTGAAAACATTTATATGAACGCGTTGTTGCACCTCTGAGAACTTTTAAGGCTTATTCTGTGGCATTTATATAAGCCTTTTGACGGGTTGTGTCACAGAGCTGTAAAAACGGATATGCTCACCAAGTGAAT
>NW_015542366.1:1220960-1247210 GCF_001515605.1 Sinocyclocheilus anshuiensis | reverse complement strand
GATTCTGTCTTCTAACGATTCTAATGGATTCACAAGTTTCAAAACCAATGTTCTAAAGCAGCGATTCTCAATCCTGTTCCTCGCATCGCCCTGCTCTGCACACGCTCTGCATCTCTCTCTCTCTCTCTCTCATTCAGATCGTCAGATCAGCTCCAACAAACTGTTCCATTTATACACTTATTTTCACATAGCTATGAGAAGCATTATACATGGACGTGCGTACGTTTGCTGTGCTGTATTAAAGCTTTAATCAGAATAAAACCATATATTAAAAGCTAACAGAAGCAGTAGCATTTACAAACAACAGCGTATCTAAAAGTATGGGACAACAACAAACAAACATACCATTAAGAGCAGTGCTTGCACAGGTTCTGCGCGATCCTCTTCATTAATATTCTCTGCGTCTCAATCGGGCTCAAATTGATAAGCAATATAGAGGACGTCATTGTTTACAATACAACCGGAGCACATTCTGAGCTTGAGGGGCGGGATGTTCAGAAGCGCTGTAGAGGCGGTTTAGCCAATCACAACACACTGAGCCAGCTGACCAATCTCAGCCCACGCGTATTTCTGAGGGAGAGGCTTCATAAAAACAGAAAATAATCGAGGCATTTGTTAGAGAAGGGACAGATAGGTGAGGAATAAAGGTAAATTATGTGAAAAAGAATGCGTTTTTTTTTAAACGAAGCATTAACACGTGTTAGACTGCACCCATAAACACAATCAAGCCTAGAAAAACCCAGTGAACCACCCCTTAAAAATTAACCAGTTTTCTCCAACAGTTAAAATTATCGGATGCTAACTTTGTCTTCTATTATGTGCAACACAAACACCTCTGCTAAAACCTCAGAAAAAGTAGTCTGGGGTTTCATGACCCTTTAATAAAGAAGATGCGATCAGATGCGTTCGGCTAAATAGTAGTTCACTTTTGGAGTAGCTGTAGCTGAAATATGACCAGAAAAAAAAACTTATACAAACATTATAGAAAAACATATTCCGATCCGTATATGACAGCGGTCCAAAAAAGATAAACTTACCGCGGTGTTTTGTGGAGAAAATGCTCTCAACGTCAATTCCGTCACACCTGTTGAGCGCTGTGGCGATTGGATGAAATCATTTGGAGGGCGTTCCTTCTCATAAATAATGTGGAATCCTGCTCAGAATCGAATGTATTTCATTTCCTCGCGATTCTTCATGTCAATACGGCACATTCTTAATGCTGCTTCAAATTTAATTTAGAACGAAAATAACGTTTTGTTTAGAACGAAACAAAACTAAAGTTACTGAAATTTTAGAACTAAATATGTACTTTGAAATATAAAACACTTTCCCCAAAAAAAGTCATTTCATAAAATGATTCCATTGTTTCAAGAATGAGCCACGCTTATTCGTTAACATTGCAAAATAAAAGTGTTTTCATGTGTTTCATTTAGTCTGCGAAACGCTTTTAAAACTGATATAAGGCTCTTAGTAAAATTGGAACTCCTCTTTACATGGTCTCCATAACGTTTGTCAGTTATCATATTAAGAATGTAATTTTGCTGAAAGGTAGGCTATCAAATATAGATCTACTACAATTTTGCTATGAGTATGTGATCGAATGAATTTGCGGTCTTCGCTGCATTTTGTACAGAAATTGCCAAGAGGGTCTAGCTGCAGCCTTGCACTTGCACTTCAAACAAAAAGTAATAAAAAATAGAGCAAGTGTCTGAGAATGCAAGCCTGAGAATGCACGTCTGAGAGTGCAAGTGCAAGGCTGCAGCCAGACCCTTCTCGAAATTGCTCGTCTTTGACTGTCCCCTTGTGGCCAGTAGTTAGAAGAACATGTAGGTAAAATCTGCACAGTGCAAACTTCACTAGCGCTGTTCTGCTTATTCTCGTTGTATAGAGATTACAGATTTGTTTAATTTACACAGAATAGTGCCTTAGATAACAGCAGCATCTTCTCGTTGGCAAATGCTTTTAATTTAATATTGATAAGTTAATGTGTTGTAAATAAAATGCACTGATGAATTATAAGAATAGTAGTGCATCTTGATTTATAATTTTTTAATCTGGTTGAACTGAATAAACTCTAATGCGTTCATGGAGACAGCTGGAAATCCAGCCAATGGCACATTACAATAAGCAAGTTGTAGCTATGAACTAACATTCCTGCATCATGAATAGAGAACATTCTGCAGCCTTTCTAATATTTTTGAGGTGGATTTTAGAAATGTAGTCTTGAATATCCAGACTTTTGACTAATGGCATAAAGTCTGGTCCACACTGAATCTTTGATCCACTCACTTAGACAGGAACAGACCATCAAACATAAAAGTTTTAAAGCTGCAATAAGTTTTGTGAATTCCACCCTGTATAGGTAAATGATTTGAAGCTTCTCCTGGATGTCGTCCAAGAAGCTGAGGCAGCTGATTGCGCATTTCCAAGTTTTTTCTAAAGTTATGTATTCCTTTTTTTTTTTTTTTGCCTGAGAGTAAATTCAATAGCTGCTACACTATAATAGTATATAGCAGGTTTCATCAGATTTTGTTTTCTTGTTAATCTAGTCACAGCACCAAACACCTCGGTTCAATCTTGTTTTTTTTTTCTAACATATGCTGACCTTGCAACCTTCAAGTGCTCAACCATAACTGGTAAGTTTTTTTTCCTCCATCTGCACTCCATTTTCCTTGCCTCTGTCATTGGTGTGTTAATGTTAACTAATGAAGCACTTTTGAAAAGGTTTAGTTTTGTTCCAGAGATGGTTCTTAAAAAATTTGTGTAAATATATACATTCAAGCAACATATCACTAATATTTTTTTCTTTTATAATAGATGTTTTACCAGTGCCTATTTGCTTGAAATGGTGAAAAGACTATTTTTTTCTTGTATGTTGCCTTGCACATCGGGACAGTCGCTAATAAAGGCCTTGGGACAGTGGCATTGTTGTGGTGCCAACAGCTGCTCAATTTTCCTGGAACTCAGGGATTCATTAGTCACGTAGCTTATAGCCATGTGGCAGAACTCATATCCAATACTTCCAGAGAACCAAGGAACTGGCATTAAGATGAACTGGAACGCAAACGGATAACTTAACTTTTCTTGTGACATTCCCTTCCAGTTATTAGACTGAAACTGCAAATCAACTGATAAAAATTCAAAGTAAGTGATAAATCAAAAGGTAAGCAAACATGCAGATAATTAAAAGCATATATCAGTGATGAAACAAAAAGAATCGCACTTTGACTATACATTAGATTCATGCATGAACAGTTTGAAATATTTCTAACAGGGTCTTGTATAATGTCATTCAATAATTCACACTGTAGTTTCAACAAATAATAAAAAAAGACCTTTTTAAATATATCAATACTTTTATTGAGTGTCATTTTGGAGTGTCTGGGTACCAGACAAAAAACATTTCAAAACCTTTAACACCTCAGCTTTCCTGTCCTGTAGCTAACCGGGACCTATATTGGAACATCTGTGCAACGTAATGAATATCTTTTTATTAAAAAAAAAATGTTAAAAAAAAGAGAGAGAAATTCAAAAACAATACTTAACTCTGAACATTCTGCACAAGGAAAATACAATTTCAAGCACAACCTAAGTCTGATAGTTCCCTCCTTATTGTAAAATAAAGTTGAAACAAATAGTGTATGTGTCTGTATGCACTGATGATTATTTGTATTTCCATTTGCATTAGACAACCTATTTGAATTCCCTACAATTCCTAACACAAAGGGCAAGACTAAACCAGTGGTCTGCACATAGTTAACAATTTTGTAACTGTTACAAATCTCCTGTCATACTTCCGTTGGCCACGTCCTTCTGTACCATCTCACCCTTGTTTGGAATTATCTTAGGATGACGCAGGGTTAATGACGTCAGTGCACTGCGGATCACAGAAAGGACCGAAGCGGCCGTACACATCTTTGGCCCTGACGGCAAAATAATATGTCGATCCCGAGACAAACTGGGTCAAGGTGCATGCCATGGGCAGCGGCAGCGCCTTCACCTCCCCGATCTTCTTCCACAGTGACTGAGCCGATGCACCAGTGCCCGATGCTGCCCCCTGGTGGTCCTGGTGATAGGCGTACAGGTGATAGGTATCTACAGCGGCGCAGTTGCGGTCAGTTTCTGCAACACACCAGGATAGGACGATCCCGTTTTGGCTCTGGACACGGGCCAGTTTAAGTTGGGGCTGCTGCGGAGGGGATGTGTGGGCGGCCTCGGGTGGGAGACGTGCCGGTGGCGATGGTGCCAGTGGTAATGGTGGAAGAGTGGTGGAAGAAGAGGAGCTTGGACGGGATGGAGAATCCTGAGAGAACAATGAGTGAAGGTAAGAAAGACTACAGGAGGCACTATATGTTAAAAACACAAATAAAATGTTAAAATTATGGCCTTTGTATCTTCTTTACATTTTTATGGACACACACTTACCACAGAGGAACGTTGAGCTGATCGAGCTCCTGAACCAGGAAAAATATAAAACATGTCAGCATACAGCTCTAAATTTTATAACTACAGGCAACAAGTAGAATAACATGAGAGAGGGGGGAAAAAAGGTGTACTTTTCACTCACCAGCATTAGTGGTAGAGCTGACTAAAGGAGGCGGCCCAGATGCACGCTGGGTAGTGATGGGGGAAACAGTGGCTTTCTGGACTCCAGTCACTGCACAGCATCCACAAAAAGAGAAAAGTATTAGTATAACAGTTCTCATAACTAGGATGAGAAAAATTAGCAGTGAGACTTAATTCGAATATTGGGTTGAACTTGATCCTCAAGTCATTGTTTAGATAATTTTTTTACAAAAATCTAGTGATTTCAATAGGAATCCGCACAATCTGGAGCTTCGTGTGAGGGTGAAAGCTCACCAACAGAACGCTCTTGTTTTTAAAATGACTTTTGTGTGAGCTGTGCTTCTTCATACATCATTACACTATTAACAACAAACAATTAACTCATTTTTTTTTTACCTGTAAAATTTCACTAATGTGATTGCACCTTACAATACAGAAATAAAGAGCAGCTGTGTTTTACCTTGAACATCGTCATCATCTTCAGTCAGATCTATCACAGAACCTTTGGGACGCCCGGTCTGTAGAGAGAGGAATAAAATTTAGAATAAAACTGGAAAAACAAAACTGACAAAAGTGGTATTTGCAATAACATTTTAAACATCACATTGCTTACCTGAGAGGGTGTTTTCGGTGTTGAGGCCTGATTATCTGTTAAACATTAAAGATTAATGAGATGACATTATGAAACAGCCCATAACATTTTTAAATATGCATTACATAATACTATATAATAAATAAAAGCAGTGTGAGAATAATTATTTTTAATTAATTAATATACATAACTAAGAGAGACAGCAAGTTTTATAGTCACAACAATAATCAAGATGCTCCGAATTCTCAAAAACTAAAATAATGAAAACATACTGCTACATTTAATCACCATTTCAATATATTTAATTAATACTGTATTATTCCAAGCTTTAAATAATCATTCATTTTGTGTTATATCCCTCAATGGGAAAAAAACTAAAAATTACAAAACAGAATAAAGCACTTTGTTTTGGCCACACTTTATTTTAAGGTCCAATTCTCGCTATTAAGAAACCATTGACTTTTGCTTCAATAAACTCCTAATTTGCTGATTAATAGCTGGTAAGTTTAGGTATTGGGTAGGATTAGGGATGTAGAATATGGTCATGTAGAATAAATGCTTTATAAGTACTAATAAACAGCCAATATGTTATTAATAGGCATGCTAATAAGCAACTAGTAAATAGTGAGAATTGGTCCCTGTACTAAAGTGTTATCGCACTTTCCATTTAGCAGATATTATTAAAAAAAAGTGCCCGCATGATAGACATTCTCTCATACCTGTCTTTGAGGCCAGTGCGGAAGCCGATGGTGGACCAGCTGCAGCTGCTGCTGATCCTGTCGCCGCAGCTCCTGTGGTTCCTGGAGAAGAGGCTGCTGTAGACACTCCCACGACAGCAGCACACTGCGTAGGTGTTCGAGCTGTTGTCACGGATATCCCTGTGCTGGGTGAACTAACAGTCCCTGTGCCACCCGGATACACGGCTCTCGCTAACGATACCGCCGGAGCTGACGATGTCGAGGAAGATGAAACAACATTGCCTGCTGGCTTTTGAAGGATGAAGGTGGTGGCAGGTGTAGTCATCTTTGCCTTATTGTTGCTACTAACCGTAGATAATGACGACACCGGTATTAAACCGACACCACCAGCAGTACTAACCAATGCCCCACTTTGCCCATTTGCCATCGCTAAAGGCAGCTGAATCAAAAGCGGCTGAATAGACACTGACTGACCCCCTGATGTTGCTGGGGTGCTAGTCATGACCCCTGTACTGGGTCCAGTCTTAAGTAGTAGGGTGCCTGTCTGAGACTGGCCAGGCAAAGAGGTGGATGAGGGAGTGGAGCTTGTAGTTGTGGAGATGATCTGTAGAATGGGTGCAGGAGAAACTAGTGCGGAGGAGGTTGGTGTAGTCGGTGTGGACAGAGGTTTGGGCTGGGCTGGGATTGCTGAGGGGCGAAGGAAGAAAAAGAGTAATTATTCTAATCATTTGAGTTAAAAAAAAAAAAAAAAAAGCATTAGAATGACAACTAGAATTAATAATGGTTGTAAGCATTTTGTAAAGCTCACCAGGTGTATTAGAACCAGCGGGTGCACTGGACAGTTTGGAATCCATCATGGTTTTAACAGTACTGTAAAGGAAGAGAAATGGTAGGGAAACATTACAATAATGGCAATAACACAAGCATTTCAAATATTATTTACAAAAGCTTTTTGAATAAAGCGCAGCACTAATATGTGCAGTTTTTCCAAATTAGTCTGTGGCCAAAAGGGCGTCTAGAAGGCATTTGTGGCTAGCTAGCTCTTTGTTCAGCCATTGTGGAAAAAAGATGGTGAACTGTCTAGATGTTGGCAAGTTTTAAGAGCAATTCACAGAAAATGCATTCTTCTGTGTTGCTTTTCCATTGATTTTCTATATAAACTTACACTAGATACACATTTTTGACCACTGAACGTGCGTCTTATTTTTATTTGATTAATTTTGAAAAAAACAAATTACTGCAATGGTCTTGGAATGGAGGAAGGATGGCATGATCTTGTGAAGATGAATAGAGGTCGATGTGTCATATGTTTACCGTTGCGGGGTAGTCATGTTGGTTGCATTGTTGGCCTGAGCAGCAGCGGAGGCAGCATGAGCCTGATTAACAGGAAACAAAGTGCATTTTAAGTTAGAAGAGAACTAATCATTCAAAAGCACATTTTGCTTGCAATCAATCAGTGAAAAGGGTATTATATTTATGGATAAGGACCATTATTGGCTTACATCCTTATCCCATGACTCCCTAGGGCTGGACGATATGGCCAAAATTGATATCACGATATATTTCTTAATTTCGGTTGATACGATATAATTCCGATATCGATATGAACACTATTTATCTGAAATAGAAATCTTTTTTAACATTATAAATGCCTTTATCATCACTTTTGATCAATTTTAAGCATTCTTGCTAAATAAAAGTATTAATATCTATAATTTCTTTCCCAAAAAAATAATAAAAATTATACTGAATGGAATAGTGTATAATGTTACAAAAGCTTTTTATTTCAGATAAATGCTGATCTTTGGATCTTTCTATTCATCAAAGAATCCTGAAAAAAAAATGTACTCAACTGTTTTAAATATTGATAATCAGCAAATCAGCATATTAGAATGATTTCTGAAGGATCATGTGACACTGAAGACTGGAGTAATGATGCTGAAAATTTAGCTATGTATGATCACAGGAATAAATTACATTTTAAAATCTATTCAAATAGAAAGCAATTTTAAATAGTAAAAATATTTCAACATTTTACTGTTTTTGCTGTACTTTGGATCAAATAAATGCAGCCTTGGTGAGCAGAAGAGAATTCTTAAAAAAAAAAAAAAACAACATTAAAAATCTTACCGTTCAAAAACTTTTGACTGGTAGTGTAGGCTGATTATTCTTATAGATTGAAACAAATGTGCTTCAGCCAGAAAAAAAGGGTATGAAAAGTGAACATTAAAAATCTTACTGTTCAAAAACTTTTGACTGGTAGTGTAGGCTGATTATTCTTATAGATTGAAACAAATGTGCTTCAGCCAGAAAAAAGGGTATGAAAAGTGCTCAGAGTCACTGCAGAAAACAAAAAAATTGAACGACAACAAAAACTGGAAACGTTGCTGGAGACGGGCTTATTTAAAATGAAAACTCATTCTCTGCCAGCGGGAGGCGCTTTTAGAGTGATAAAACTAGCGGTTTCTCCAGTAATGGCTGTAATCAAAGCAGCTCCGCTCATGAAAGCTACTTTATCAGATCAAATGAAAATGCCATCGAAACTTTTCTGAAGACAGTCAGTTCCCTTCAGAGATACATTCATATAAAACACCCTCGCCGTGTTATGATTTTGAAACGTGCAGTGCTCATGTTTATTCAACGAAGTCAAACGGCACAAATAAATCAATGTATGGGAAACTGGTCATGTATATCGAAATATCGGAAATGTGTTTAAAAATCATATCACCGTTATTGAAAAAAAAATTATATCGCGATACATATTGATATTGAATTATTGTCCAGCCCTATGACTCCCATAATGTTTTTCACCAAACCACTTTGACCAAATCAGGCAATAACTACATTTTTTAGCAGTGATTCCCACTCTTACCTCTTGAGTTCTCTTTGAGTTCTCCGAGGCCTGATTAGCAGCACCAAACTTTTTGGCCAGCCGGGAAATCTTGGCCTAAAATGACAACACAGTTTTATTGATGTTAAGTATCAAGTTTCAGAGTTCCCTTTTAATTGTTTTTATTGGATGTACAATACCATTAATTCTTGTATTTGAAAACTTCAAAACTCACCTGTAGTATGTTAAAATGCTGCACCGTATTCTGTTGTTTGTTTGCATTGTCAATCTTCTCCACTCTCTCTTTCAGCTCTTTTATGCTTCGGTCAAATACAGTCAACTGCAGCACCCGTAACCGTTCCTCAACTAACTGCTGTACCATCTAATAGGAAAAGAGACAGAAAAAGATTATTACTACTTATATCTGATAGCCTGGAAAGTCCTGGAAATCATGCTAAATTTTCTCTTTTCTTACAGAAGACTTTTGGATGTCTATCATGAATGTTATCTACCAATATCCATTATTACAGACAATTTCCTAAATTCTCCCCGAAACTCAGAATTATAGGGTTAGTTCACCCATAGAGGAAAATTCTGACAAGTGAGAACCAATGCGTTTTGTTCTCAGTTTACCATATGCTTATAAAAGCCTAAATTAAAAGCAACCGTGTCTCTCCAGAACACGTTTATTTGTGTTCCAAAGATGAGTAAACATTTTCAAAATATATTCTTTTATGTTCAAGAGAAGAATACAGGTTTGGAACGACAAGGAGTAAATTATTACATTTTTTTTTTTGTGAACTATCCTTGTAAGATTAATTTACTGTAATCATGCATCTCTGTATCCCATCTTTTTATATGAAAATGTGCTGTTGTACATTATAAGAGACTCCACGCTACAAATGCGAGGCTTCAGGTAAAAAAATAACAAACCTTCTCCAGTTTATGGCGGCTCCCAGCACTGGCTGTGATTTTCAGCTCTAGCTGAGCCTCCAGCTCCTCACCCTCCAGCCTTGCTCGTTTTCCATCTCTCTCCTCCTCAATTTCTTTGTCATCTTCATCTTTCTCCTCAGACAATGATCTCTTTGTACCAGCAGGGGGACTGTTGTCTGCTATCGAGTAGAAGCAGAGGAAGGGTTTAGGCAATTATAGACTTTGGTTCTCAAAATGATCAAACTACACTGAACAAAATTATAAACGCAACACTTTTGTTTTTGCCCCCATTTACACCTGTGCAATAATCATGCTGTCTAATCAGCATCTTGATATGCCACACCTGTGAGGTGGATGGATTATCTCGGCAAAGGAGTAGTGCTCACTAACACAGATTTAGACAGATTTGTGAACAATATTTGAGAGAAATAGGCCTTTTGTGTACATAGAAAAAGTCTTAGATCTTTGAGTTCAGCTCATGAAAAATGGGGGCAAAAACAAAAGTTTTGCGTTTATAATTTTGTTCAGTGTATTTTGAGTCTATAGAATAAGTTTAAAGGCATAGTTCAACCTTCAACAAATTCATTTAATTTACTCTTCCACACTACCAAAATGGTTTGACTTTTTCTACTATAAAACACAAATGATGTGAAAAATGTTGCAGCTTTTTTTGTCCATACAATAAGTCAATGGAGTCAAGTGTTTTTTAAACCACTTTAACTAACGCCAAAAAAAAAAAAGATAAAACGTTCCTCAAAATTTGTGTTCCACTTAAGAAAGCAAGTCATATAAGTTTGGAACAACATGAGGATGAGTAAATGTAAGAATTTTCATTTTTTGAGTAAACCATTCCTCTACTTAATGATTGCAAAATAATTCTCTCAAAATGACTAGTTGATCTCTAATTACCTGAAAGTCTTTTACAAGATTATTTGATTCAAAAAAATTGGAAAGCTCATATTTTACTTGTCTGATTTAAATATTTACATGAGAACATTTTTACAGTCTCCACAAATAAATTGTACAGAAATGCAAGAGTGACAATTAATATCTGACCTCCCTGAAATTATCGACCGACCAGTAGTTTGCAGGCAGGTTGATTTTCTAGACATTCTCACCTCCTGCGTTCTCAGAAGTGCCTTTTTCATCTTTTTGGTCCTCTTTCTCATCATCTTCATTCATCTTCTCCTCACTACTCTCTTTGTTTTCATCTTTGTCTGCTTGGATTTCATCCTCTTCGCTTAAGCACAGAAATCCTTCTTTAACCTCTGGATCACAGTTCAACCCAGAGGGGGAAGCAGAAAGAGAAGAGGAGGAACTTTTATTGCTTGTCTCCTTTTTCTCTTCTGCAGCCACAAGGGGGTCGTCAAGATCCATAGAAGGCGAGGTAGTTTGTGTGTTGGGTGGAGAAGGGGATCGAGAGAGGGTGAAAGATGGAGAAGGGGAACCGCGAGCTGAATCAGGGGCAGGTGACATCAATTCGGCCTCTTTATGATTCAAGTCTTTCTCCTTGACTTTCTCCTTCTCCTTTTCGGTGTGGGCGCCATTCACCAGTGGTGTCTGAGGTCGTGAGGAGGAAGACGAGTAAGAGGCGGAGCAGGAGGTGGTGGTTGTCAAGGTGTTGTGCAGAGCTTCCAGTTGCTGCCGATCGCTCATCTTCATTGTTTTGCGTGCACGAAAGATTTTCTTCTGAGGTTCCTCTGGTACAGCAACTTCCATTTTTACCTGTGGAAAAATGGTGGGAGGATATGGTCAAACAAATGTTTGATATCCTAAACAGGCTAGTTAGCTAAACTCCATCCAGTACTCAACATATTTGATTAATCTGACCAAGTACAAGTGCTTTAACTGAAGTGTGGCCACAAGGTGTCACTGTCACTCATCTAAATGCCATTTCCTGCTGTTCTAGAATTTTCTCTTGGCCTCGATCACAAAAGCTTTCTTTAACTGTAACAAAAAAGTAACCACAACCCTGGACTAAGACTTTGGCTAAACTACTATCTAATAAAATTGTCAAAGTAAAAGTACTAAACTGTTTAGATCTGTTTGCCCACACTATCAGTCTGCGCTGAAGCACCTTTCTGATTAACAAGTCCACAAACCACCTGGAATCTGTTGTGAATGTAGTTGAACCTAACGAAAACCAATAACCTTCCTCAGTTCAACTGACATAACTAGCGAGCTGGTAGGGCCGTAACAGTCAGCAGTGCATGTGATTTCAGAATCCTGAGAGAGCAGACTTTGTGTCCTCCCCCTCAACGTGATTGGTGCAATTCCTAACCAATGAGAGCAGCACTCTACAGAATCTGCTAGCGACAAGAGGAGTTCATTATATAATGCAGATTTTCAAAGCTACTATCAGACTTAACCTAGACTAGTACTTCAGTCTCAAGTGTTAATCACAAAAAGACATTAGTTTGTCTTACCAGGCTTCTGTGATGTCTCGCACTTTCCTGTTCATGGATTTGGAAGCCAGTCGCTTGAGGATCCTAAAAAAATAAAAATTGAAATATTAGGTTTTTAAATTCAGTAAGAAATTATTTTGCACATATTCAAACTCATTTCTGCTGCATGACTTAGATGTGTTTAACTATTAGTTCTTCAACTGAAAACCTGATTCAAACATCCTTCAGTTACTTTTTAAGTACAGCTCCCTCATGTTTTATTTAACAAGTTGTTCTCAAAATGTTATGCAATCATAATAGTTTTAACGTAACACACGAGCACTGACATATTCTTAGTTATCTAGTAATCTAGTCGACATACTTCCTTAGTTCTATGAGTATGACTTACAATCCATGCTGAATCTGCAACCAAATGTTATGACAAAGATCACATATGATAAACTCATTGGAAGAGGAGTAAAAATAACATTCTATATAGTCTATAGAGAGAAACAAAGAACTTGAGCTAAAAAAGAAACCTCATAAAGCTGGCGACATCCTGTAAGTACAAGTAGATAACACTTATTTTAGAAAAGAATCAGTACATCACACAATGTGTGGTACAGAAGTACATTGCGATTTGTTGTTATGATAAGTCCAGGTAATATTAAAACCTATTTGCAAACTAAAAAGACCGAATTTTACAGAAGGACAGGGATTTAAAAACAAATTATGGTATGGTGGTGTTCTCATTCATTGCTCTCAGAGCTAAAAATAGTACACAAAGAATAGCCACCTGGCATAGTTCTTAATTATAAACTCAAGATGTGATGCACGAAAAATAGTCTAGCCTGAAAATAGTGGTACTTTAGCATCAAACGCTAAAACTTTTCTGAAGATGACACCTCTCAGCCAGAACAAACAGATATAAATCAGAATATAGTAAAAATTCAAAATAACTCAATATTTACAATAAGCAGTTTCCTGTATTTTTCAATATTCACATGAATAAGAGTTGAGCAAGTTGCTAGCATTGAAATTAACTTGCTATTAGCATCAAAGCACCTTCCTGGATGCAAACAATTAATCTGTCTTGATTTCATTCTAATGCTTCACATCAACTTTACTTTAGTTATTCTCATCTCAGCTTCTTTGTTTTACTACACATCCCATAAAATATCTTGCAAAGAGCTGCAAGCATAAATCCACAGGACGCCGCATTGCTGCTGCACTGCCACATTAACAATCATCATCCTGGCAGGTGTAAATGACGTGGCTTCTATATTATATACCAAAATCTCATCCTCCTGAACCATTTGCAACACCTGTCAAGAGCCATTCCTCCGAGGTTTGGTATCCATGACAACAACGAAAAAGACTTTTACGTAATTCAATTGAAGGTTTTAGAGCTTTGATTAATTTTCCTTCCTAAACTGCGGAGTCAGGAGCAAGACAGGTGACTAGACTGTACAAGACACAAATGAAGGTGTCAAGTCAGTTGAAGAGAGATAGCAAATTGAGGTGCCATTAGTAACCCATAAGAAAAACAAGTAACATTTTCATATTCCAACATGTCATCAACCCGAAAAGAACAGACAAATGTGACAAAAACTAAACAGTAATAAAATGCATCTCTGTATTCCTCCATCTCCTCAGTTTTATGTCCATAATAAAGGACATTCATTTTATAAAAATGGCTGCTAGCTTCTGGAAAGCTTGTTCTTCTAATGCTGATCACCGCGCACAGCCTCACTGTGGCCCTCCCCCACCCCAACTGTAAACATTAGCGCGGAGGTTCCCACTCGTTGCAAAATGGTCGCCAAAGCTGCGGTGTAAAGCCAGGCTCAGTTCTACATTACTCCTCCTCCTGAGGATCAGACCTGAATCCACAGAATCTGTGGTCACTTTCAACCAAAGCTGATTTCAAAAACAACCTCTTGCAGATTGCCAGTAAAGAACTGTTTGCGAAACAAACACCATACTTCGTCTTGAACACAAGGTACAGGGTCGATACCTGCCTGATAGCTTACCATAGAAATGATTTCAGGTAACCAAAAAAAAAAAAAAAAAGTTAACTAAACTAAAGCAACCATTAAATCTAAAATAATAAAATCACAATCATTCCTAGCAAAAAGCATTAAATATGAAAAGATCGCAAAGAATCACATTCGTTTACGGATTACACGCAATCAGCACTTCCTAGTGCGAAAACCCAAAGCATTAATCAAATTTTCTAGTCGAATGTAAAACGGACGATCCCAATCATGTCAGAATTGCAAAATTCTCACTAGCAGCCAAAACAAACGCAAAAATAAAAATATTCGCAAAAATGTCAACGTCCACAATAATACAAAAAGATGAAAAAACATTTAGAAATCATGTTTAAAAAAAATCCACAAAAAAGTCCATTAATCTTGAGAAACACGATTTAATATGAATGTGAATTTAAAAAAAAAATTGTTTTCAAGAACCAAAACAGCTCGAAAACAACCTTGAGGTGTAGTCTTCAGGAGTAGGCCTTGATTAGTAGTGAGCGCGAAAAAACAGGAGCATGCCTAGTTCCCAACTAGCTCAAAGCACACACAACACAGAAAAGAAGAACAGAGAGAGACAGAGAGAACGGGAGGGGGAAGGGATCTCGCGTGCGGGAGAGGCGGAGCACATTCTTTGTAAGGTGTTGGCTGTAACCAGAAAAAAAACAGTAAAAAAAAACTGTAGCTACACACAATTGTAGCGTTACAACCAACAGGACAGCATTGTATGAAACAAAAGGTCACTTTTTGACTCCTTATGAGACTGCGAGATGATTCATCACCTCATGAAAGCTCACTGATCGACCAGCGGTATTCTAAAACCTAAAGGTGTTCCAAAATATGGCATTCAACCAAAAACCTTTAGAAATCAGAGGAAAATAAAGAATAAAAACCTCAGCAGCAAGAAAGAAAAACTGCCATGTGCTGAAAAGCAAAAACTGCCCCCTCCCCCACTGCTGCAGGCACAGAGAAAACAGGGTGGAAAATTACTGCGATGTGGATCGTACCATTTCAACATAGGAGGGATGTCTTCACATGCACCGCAAGGTGTCGACACAAGAGGGAGCACAGCTAAAATTTATCTGCTTTGCTTTTTAAACATACAATAAGTAATAATTTGCCTATATGGATTTTTCAAATCCATATTTTTCAGTGAATAACTCAGTAGTATTAATCTCTATACAGCACAAACATCTTTTGGCAGCTTTGCACAGAACAGGATAATGAGGTAAAAGGTCAAAAATGCCATCACATACAAATGTAAATAACTTTTGACAACAAAATAAGCTATAGCCACCATCTTCAATATACAATGCCAGACAATTAAGCATGTTTAGCATATCTGATCACTTCTGACTATTCCTTCTTACAAAAAGAGGCGAGTCACATTGAATCACTCACAGCTCATGAGCATTTCACACCTCTGCAGAAATGTGTGAGTAACTTTGTGATTGTGATTAATCACATGAAAACGCATAATTTATTCTGCTTAAATTTAGGATTTTCTTGTGAGCTATTCCCAAAGGCAAGCTGATTAAATGGGAAACAAATCCCAATAATACTCTTTTCATTGTTTTCCTAGTAAAGGGTCATTCGTAAAACTATCCTGAAAACCAGACTAAAAGTCACCCAACTACATTTTATTAGACGTAGCAGCTAGTGTACGTGCTTCGACACATTTAACTCTAGCGTTCATGTAGCCGATGCAAGTTCTAATCCAGCTCGTGACATTTTCTGATCTCCTGTTTTCCCCATCCTTTCCTCTCTCTACTGTGCCTATAAATAAAAGTGACAAGGGCGGCATAAAAAAGCCTACATTCAGTCCATGAGAACAAAGAAAAGGACCTTCATTATCCAAACAAATCAATTCTAGTTCAAATGGCTGATATGTCTACGGTCAATTTCCACACAAGTCTTAAATTAAAAAAGAAAAATATTAGCACAACAGATTTTACAGATCTCGTAAAACCCTTACGACCTTTGTTGCAACTGATTGAGTTCCTAACAGACAGTAAATACTGATGAGTTTCCACATAGTCAAAGGTCCAACACAGTTTCCTAACCAGACGCGACACGATCAATGCGCTCTTCCACATTAATCTGCGCTTCTGTCTTAGCCATGACAAGCGACACTGCATTTCGCCAGTCTCTTGGTTTCCTTTTTTATGCATATTATCGGGTAGCTCCGCCCATTTTCAGAAAAATCTGATGCGACAAATACCTCAAGATCCACAAGGATATTAAGAAAAATGATGCTGTCTGGAAAAGCAGCATGGAAGTCTTGAAAACACAAGGTTTGTGTTCTTAAGAGTCATGACATTCAGCAATAGTGTGCAAATACATTGCGAGGGCAAGAGAATGTGCAAACTGAGAAAACCACATACTAATCTGATTAGACGTGATTGTTGCATTTCAGAGTGGACAGAAAAGATCGTTCGGCATTAAAATCTAGTTGCACAACGCATGTCTCCTGCACAGAGCTTGTCAATGTCCCTTTTGTGTTAACATATTTTGGCGGCATCCACAATCAATAAACATACAAAGGTACACACACACAATGAACCTAATACTTCTCAGGTGCATCCTATGATCTTGAGAGAACGCAAGCACGTCTAGCCAAATCAACTCAAGGAACACCCCCAAGTGTGAATGGAAGGGAAAGAGTTCTTTGCCTCAAATCTACCATGCATGCAAACGTGTTGACTTCCGGTGCACTCGTGGCCTAATGGTTAGAGAGTCAGACTTGTAACCCAAAGGTCACGGGCTCGAGTCTCGGTACCAGCAGAGATTGTAGGTGAGTGGAGTGAATGTACAGTACTCTCTTCTACCTTCAATACCACGACTGAGGTGAGACCCTTGAGCACGGCACCAAACCCCCAACTGCTCCCCGGGTGCTGCAGCAAAAATTGCTGCCCACACACAAAAAGTGTAAAATGGGAAAGAAATTTTACTGGGGGTGAGACTCAGTGAGAACACTCACTTCTCCCCCACTGCTGAAGAATGTGCAGTCATAACAATATAAAAAAAAAAAGACATGGATCGTACGATAACTAAACAGGAATGTGGAGATGCAGAACTTTGAATATAAGGAAGTCTGTGACAGCTTAAAATAATTCTAATCAATTAAATTAATGTAATATTATACCGATGTTCCTAATGTCTGATGAAGGCCTTGAATACGGCGGCAGAACACCAAGATTTTAAATCAGAAAAATCTGAAGCTCTACATTTTTATATGGAGGTGTGGTGCCTTTTCATTAAGAATAGTCACATGGGAATAAAAAAAAAGGAGCATAATACTGCAGCTATGATGAGAACAATAAAGAAACCGTATCCTGTCAGGGTGTAAAATGAGATTCATTCTCTCCATTGTTTTCATTGCTCGCTATGGTTTTGCACTAGCTTGAGCTTTATACTACATATTTTACACTGCTCTCACTTTTCTGGTATTTTGAATTTCTTATTACAGCACTGCTAATATCGTTGGGTACATATAACTATTGGCTTGTTTTCTTTTATTCTAATTAAATGTATTAGCATAAGATTATATAGAATATAATTATATCTTTATTCCACAGTTCCACAATATTTTGTTCACAAGACCCTAGTAGCTATCATTAAAAGTTCATTCGGAAAACTGATTTGATATAGCTTTGAGGGGAAAAAAAACTGCTTTAATGAGGAGACCAAACTACATTTCATAAAGCATTAGTCACACACCTAATGTTCATCCTTTGCTCTTCATTATACTATATTAGCACCAAATAAACTCCCTTCACTAGTGAAAAAGTGGATTTTATTCTTAAAATCACATCATGCCTTAATAGCGATTTCCTGTAGGTTCGCAAGCTGCTAAGAGAATGTAGCGCAAGTACAAGTGCAGACGACTGGCAACGGAATATGTAATATTTACAACAGTGAGTGCCACTGGTGAAATAATAACATTAAAACAACCTAAATCCATCTTAAAACCCTCAATCACAACAACTGTTTGCATAAAAACAGCTTCCTCGAGCAACTACTTTATGCGCAGCCTGCTAATAACAGACACGACTGACAGCAACAGGCTGAAACCAGTTGAGACGAGTTTACACCTCACGGATTTCTCATGTGTCTAAAAACACTTGGGAGGATTCTGGTAAAGCAATTAAACTAATCAGCGGATCAAGCTGTCAATTTTATTTTCTCATAAATGAACTGATTCTCAAGTTTCCTATTTAATCTTTCCTCAGCACTTTCAAAACTGTACTAAAATTGCCGTTCAGATGCGTGAAATGGAAAATATTTCAGGCAATGGAGCCTTAAACTCCTCTAGAATAACAGGAACCAAACTTAGCAGTAAAGTGTGCACACACTGCAGCTACCACTCAGAGCCAGACTTACAGCGACATAGCTTTAAGTGCCCCTCCTCCACTCTGCCATTTTACACTCGCAGCTCTACACTGCAATAACACAAAATGGCCACCAGCTCGGCTTCTGGCAAGCTAAACAACTGCAGTTGTACTATCCACATGATGTAAACCGGAATAGGCGATAAAATTTAAATGAAGTGGCTTGATTTCACAAGCGGTCTCATTTAGCCAACTTGCATAGAGCATGCGTTTGACTCTGTCTGGTTCCAGCAGCTGATTTTTTCACGTAAAAAAAAGGCGGCTTTCAATCCATCCTCATGAAGGTTTCACCAACGATGTCTTCCATCAACCAAGGCTTTGAATCCCACAAAACAATCTGATGTGATAACACAGAGGTGGCCTTGTCTTCTTCTGTGTCTTCTGGGCAGTGTAAGGATTTTTCAATTGACACGTCAGGTGCGTGTTGCTCCTCTGCGCGGTGTTATCATCAGTTTTCTGGTTTTGCTTCATTCTGGTACACTGGAGTTCTTCGCTTTTATAGGTACTCTTCAATCCACGTGTTCCTGGTCTTCGACGACTTGTGCTTGATGAGTCAGTTATAGAACAGCATTCTCTACACATTAATTATGCATGGGTTGGCTAATCTATATATTTTAATTAAGTAGATCTACAAAGTTATACTTCAGAAATTAAAAACATTGATATTATTAACAGAAAAGGCCTGTTAGCTCTACCACAAGGGTGCTCAATCCTACTAAAGATTTACCTTTGTGCAGATTTGGTTTTGAAGATTCTGATTGGTTCCTAAAAAGGACCTGAACCAGCTAATCATGCTCCTCAGGATCCCCTGTAAATTACCACAGGTGAGTTAAAAGAGGGTGGGGCCTAAATTCAGATGAACGGAAAATCTCAGGACCGAGTACCCCAGAACCACAAATAAACAGACTTTTAACACATATGTTAGACACTCATCAATATCATGTTATGTAGCCAAATACGTATTCTCTAAACAAAAAAAAAAACAAAAAAAAAATGCTTTAGCATTTTTCCGCTAATGAAAACAAAAATCGCAATCACTTCTCACTGCAATAAATTACATGTAGATACATTGTGCAATCTAGTAATATAAACCACACATTCACAAAAACATTCGAATGAAAAGAAACAAAAGGACAGGAAGACAGAGAGCTGGGAGCTTACACTGCTATCCTCAAATGCAGGCCACCTTCTGCTTGGAGGAGAAATCTGCAAGCGTGACTAGCCTCCGTGCGATCAAAAGCCTAGCAGTAAGACTGAGCAGAGGTGGGGGAGGGGCAGAGCTAGGGCTGTACCATGGATTTTACAGGGGTGCTATTTTTTATTTATGTTAATAAATACTGAACACACTAATATACAGAGTTTGACACTGATAAATTAACTGTACTAGACTGATAACTCCAAAGGAACTAAACAAGACTGTTCTCTTAGCAATTCAATTTTTCAAGGTTTACTTTTAGATTTGGTTTTTTTTACTAAATTAGCTTAGACAAACAGACATGTTTTGAAACGGAATTGACACTGAAAACTGTTCAAACATACATTAGGTCTCAACATATCAAACTAGCTGAAATTAGTTCTAGAGCACAGTCACACTGCAGTGTAGCTCCACCCTCTCGCTGCAAAGTAACAGCAGAGCAGACAATGGAAAATTACTGGGGAGTATGGATCATACCATTATATGGGCTGAGAGGGGGAGACACTCCTAACAACTTGGACGTTACAACTGTCCGAGTTCCAAACAGACACTCACTACAGGTCATTTCCATCGGAGGTCCAACTAATCAGTGGGTTTTTATGCATGCCAAACAGCAGTGAGGTGTTCCAATCAGAGCCAACTGGGTGCTGAAATATATACACAGTAATTTTTTTTTAAATCTAAAAATACAAATAATTTGTGAAATGAACTTGTAATGCAGCGGTTCTCAAGCGTAGCCCATGATTAGTCGTGACTCAAGCACGTCTAGGCACCTTTCCTCAACGAGCACACAAAGAGTACATGGAGGGGGAAGGGGAGCATTGGTTGGACTCTACCATGTTTGTATTTGTCTTTTATATAAAGATTAGTAAATGTAATAGTATTGTTTTTCTAGTGTAGAAGATAAAATGTTAGAAGATATATATATATATATATACAGTCTGCAAGACCTTGCCATGATTTAACAAGCCAAGACAAACTCTTCAAAATAACTGCAAGCTTTTTATTTAATTGCGCACTGCAAAAAAAGGCACAAAAATATTGATGTATACGATAAAAAAAGCTGTCATATTTAAGTGTGGATAAAAATCATGGATAAAAATACCCTCCCCAATGCTGCATAGCATGCGGTCAAAACTGTAGAAAGTAATAGGCAAGGAATGCACTAGTTCTAAAAAGAGGGGTGTGAAAATTCACGGTCCTTTGCATACAAAAGGAAGAACATGTTAAAACTGCCTACATTTTCATACAATCATGATTTAATTTTAGTGTATTGCTGCATTCACAGATCATAGCTTACATCTAAATGGAGGCATATGCCAACCTGCTTCTCAACAACTAGGAATTTGGCAATTCCTGTGTAGCACTAGCTGTCAGTATTGCTAGTCAGATTGGTAACCACAATAGTTTCAATAATCAGAATCCAGCTTTCAGAGCGAGTTCTGAGCCTATATAGCCATTTCGGTATAGTACAAATTCACAAATGACAAAAATAATTAATTTGAAATCTCAGTAAATTTATGCTTAAATGATAATTCATATCTGTGTTTTGTTCTTCATACGAATTCAGGACACAGTGTATCCAACGTGTTTTTGATTTCTCTAGATGAAGCCCCACATGCTTATTTTACCCTGCATAAGTAGCCACAGATTCTTCTGCACCGCTAATCAGAGGCAGCGACACGTTGCTGCTGAATCTACAGCACTACGGCAGGAAACAATTATAGTTGAGCTGAGTTTTGAGCTCACAATCTGAAGTGAATGTGAAGAGAAAGACCAAGAACTGCAAAATGCAAATACTATAAAGAGACAAAAATCAACATCTTTCTACTGCATGATTCTCGCTGACTGCACTGGAAACATTGCAGTCTGATGTGTGAACGAATTACTATGTGCCGCTTCTTTGTAATGAATCAAACATTTCTGTTTCAAACTTGAGTTATCAGGTTGAATCAGTCTAATGACTCACTCGATGAATTAACATCTGACTGACTTAATGACTCATTGTCAACTCAGAATTAACAGAGAAATGGAATTGACTAAGACTTCACATGACAAACAATAGCAGGTTCTGTGTTGGCATCTCAGTACAAGTAAATGTTACTGGAGCAGATTCCAGCTCACTCACTCACCATTAGCCAGGTTATTACAGTTTACAGTTTGTTTTTTTTTAAGTCAAAACATAAATAAAATCTTTGCCTTTGAAAATTGGCCAGTGGAATTTTAGTTTTAAAAGATATTCATTATCATTATTGCTGTTGGGATATTTTTTTCCCCTAGGGAAACCATGAATAATTTGAACACTGAGAAACTGTGCTGATCTAGCTACAAAAAAAAACATTACTGATTAAATAAACAAAAACACTAACAAACTACGGCAGTGCGCAGTCTAATCTCTACTTTATAGCTTTACTAAAAGCAGCTATTCAGGTCAGTTATATTGTTAGCAATCTAAATCTCTGTTTTTCTTAATATTTACATGGAAATAACAAAATAAATACATAAAAGACTACAGCAATAAGCAACATAAAAAATGTATACCATGTGTAAAAGAAAAGATCTCTTTTTAGAAGATCTCTTTTTGCTAAAGTTTGAGGAAATAAGAGTGCCAGATCTACATTGTGTTTATAAGATTTTGGATAATATTGGTATACATTATTTGTTGGTCTCTTATTTTGCATACTAAAAATTAAATTGTTTATTTTTTATTTTATTTTTGACTTTCAGTATTGTGTGACCAGGGCCGTCCTTAGTGGGGTGCAACTGGTGCAGTCGCACCAGGCCCCACGGCGAACGGACCGAGGGGGAATTCCGCCCCACCCCCACATCGCACCGCGCCCCGTGTCAACTGGCGGGGAACTGGCGGGGGAAGTCGTGGCCTAATGGTTAGAGAGTCGGACTCGTAACCCAAAGGTTGCGGGTTCGAGTCTCGTACCGGCAGGGATTGTAGGTGGGGGGAGTGAATGTACAGTGCTCTCTCCCACCTTCAATACCATGACTGAGGTGCCCTTGAGCAAGGCACCGAACCCCCAAATGCTCCCCGGGCGCCACAGCATAAATGGCTGCCCACTGCTCCGGGTGTGTGTTCACGGTGTGTGTGTGCACTTTGGATGGGTTAAATGCAGAGCACTAATTCCAAGTATGGGTCACCATACTTGGCCACGCGTCACTTTTTTTTTTTTTATAAACTAAGGACGGCCCTGTGTATGACAACTAATATTCTTGGTGGCTCTTTAAGCGTATGTTTAAATTATTAAATTAAGTTAACTATGAGTTGCTTTTAAGAAAAACATCTACATTAATAAATACAAATATTATGTAAATGTGGTAATTGCAAGTGTGCAATATTCAAGTTTATTTTGTATAGCGCTTTTTACGATACAAATCGCTGCAAAGCAACTTTACAGAAAATTCAGTTTCTACAATATTTCGTAGTAGCTTATCAGTGGTGACTGTCAGTTTATGTACATATGGCAGACATGTACGGAAAAATCAATTAAAGACGTAATCAAACAGACGATGAACACTATTAACAGCAATTATTATATGATGCAATCAAACTTATAGCAAAATGATATTGCAATAACAATATATAACAGAAGTTCTTAAATGCATTTTAACCACTATTCAAAACAGATTCCTGAATCTGTATATAACAATGACAGCTGAAAAATCGCTGCAAAATTACTTGCAGTCAACATGAAAAAAACAAGATTTGCCAAGATCCTCGCCAATCCTGACTGAGAAGGAATGGAATATCCCATTTTCTAAATTGCAGGGCAGCACAAACATTAGGAGGAGCTAATCCATGCCAAAAATAAAATGCAAAGTAGTATTAGAGAGCGCTACTAGTGAAATAGGTACCAACATAACCTGAATTCTTCATAAAAATTAACAATTCAATAACTTCCTTTAAGGGGGAAAAAAACAGCTTTCCTCTTGTAATGCTACGGTACGCACAGCCTGCTAATCACAGACGCAACCTGCAGAAACTAGCTGAAACCAGTTCAGACTGGCTTAGCTGCGGGTTGTAGATCTCTCTCATGTGTCGGTCTAAACTGCGTTTCTGCTCAAGCTACCAGATTGAAAAAAAAAAAAAATCAAGCTACCAGATTGAATTTTATATTAAACTAATCTAGATTTTTCTTGTTGTGTGATGAATTACTATGTTCAAAAGCCAACAGAATTATCATACAAGTACATGAAATGAAATATTGAATGGATTAAAGCCTATAAAATCCTTCTAGAATGACTTGAACCAAACACGGCACAACAACAGTAAACCTTGCACACTGCAGCCAGCACTCAGAGCCAGACTTACAGCGAGGTCTCTTTAAGAAACCTTCCCCCACTCTGCCATTTTATGCTCGCAGCTCTGCACTGCAATAACACAACATGGCCACCAGCTCGGCTGCTGTCAAGCTGAAAAGAAAAAAAAAAAAAAAAAACCCGAGGTTGCTCAAATCACAGGAAGAAATTACAAAATTAAAAAAGTGGCCCAGTTTCAGGACTGCTTGATGTAGTGTTTAGCTTGCATGCAGCATGTTCCTTCACATCTGACTCTTCTGGTTCCTCGTGTCAAGGTATGTCCAACAGTTCGTCCACACAGGAGCTGAAATTCTTGCTTTTAAAATTTAGTTTAAATTTTTAATTATGCTAGATTATCAGGGATGTACTGAGGTTGTGTTGGAACACAGTGTGTTCAGACATTCAAGCCTTGTTATCCCACCAAATGACTTCACGTGATAGAGGTGGTCTTTTGTCTTCTGGATAACAAAGATGGTTTCCATTGACATCAGGTGGGGGCTGCTCCTGGGATTCTTCTGAGTTATCAGATCATACTTCAGTCTTCTGGCTTTGCTTCATCCTTCTGCATTGGAGTATTAATGGAACACTTTTAAAGGGTTGTCTCTTCAATCCATGCAGGTGTTCCTCACCTTCAACACCTTGTGCACAGCGAGTGATAGTTATGAAGTAGCAGCAATGTCTCTGGACATTATTATTTGTATTGTATTGTATTGTATTATTATACAAATTTTATATCAATGATTATCACTGCAAGTAGTTTTTTTATTGTTACTTCACTAAAATCTAGTTTTGAGTTTACAGCTAACTGATCCATAGTTAACAATCATTTTAAAGTGATGTGCAGCTTTACCGCTTTTAGTATAGACAAGCTGTAACACAGGGGTGCTCAATTTCACTCAATCCTTTGGTTCCTCAAATCTTGCCCTGGAGGGCCAATGCTCTGCAAAGTTTATTTCCAACCTGATCAAACTCACCTACCTGTGATTTTCTAATGATCCTGAAGACATTGATTAGCATAGTCAGGTCTGTTTGATAATGGATTGAGCTAAACTCTGCAGGAAAGTGGCTCTCGTGGGTCAGATTTGAGGATCCCTGGGCCTAGTCTACTATAGTTTATTTCAGCCTCTAAACAAGCACACAAGGTAGCTAATCAAGGTCCTCAGGATCTTGTAAATTACCAGCAGGTGTGCTAAGGGGGGCTGGACCCAACCGCTGCTGAAAGGAAAAGCTCCAGATGCAAGATTAAGTACACCTGAAACACATCTGCCAAAATCAACTTATTAAAAACCAATCTACTGCTTAAAGTAAATGCTAGCAAAGTCGTAACATAGCTAAACATGCATCATTGGCTAACACTTTCACGCTAACGCTAAATAGCAAGAACCCCACTCACTGCGTTAATATTACATTTAGTTGATTTAACATTTTGTGTAGTTATATAAATACTTTCAGAGAGAAACTAATGAAAAGACAAACATATAAACATGGGCAGGAAGACAGAGAGCTGGGAGCTTACACTGCTATCCTCAAATGCAGGCCACCTTCTGCTTGGAGGAGAAATCTGCAAGCGTGCGATCAAAAGCCTGGCAATAAAACTGAGCAGAGGTGTGGGATGAGCAGAGCTAGGGCTGTACATATGAAAAAATATGAAACCAGCTGAAATTAGTTCTAGAGCACAGTCACACTGCAGTGTAGAGGTCTTCACGGGTCCACTTGGATCCGAAAACCCGCAGTATGTTTATTGGGTGAGGGGTCTGTGACTATTTGTTACTCTAATGAATGATTGATTTGTTAAATCTAATGAAAAATGGTGTGTTTGATTGGTCCAAATGCTACACCGATCAGACCCGAATTCTTTTAAACTATCCCGAATGCGTAGGCTACTTTCACTTTCGTGTTAAGTGAGGAAAGCACATAGAAAAGGAGCATACATTTGTAACCTCGCACACAGAAATCATGTTATAGATATGAGATCCATCAGGAAAATCCAATCGCTTCATTATGCTGCCTGTTCATATAGGGCTTTTCTTTTTTGTGTGCAGAAGCCTTTCGCCGGAGATCAGGTTGCAGACAACACTAGCGAATCCATGAATTAGGCTATCGATTTATTTTTTATCAAACTATCACGTTTATTTTTCAAATCCACTGGTCACAATTGAAAGCCGAGCTCAGAAATACCTTGCATCCATCAGGCAGGCACTAATATAAAGTAACCTAATAATAAATTGAATAAATGTTAAATAAATCAAAGTAGGCTAATGGAGAAGTGGCCAAATCAGTCAACAGGACACCAGGATTTTTCCTGACTGACTGCAGGTCT
>NW_015542366.1:1219860-1220865 GCF_001515605.1 Sinocyclocheilus anshuiensis | reverse complement strand
AATGGTGTAATTACTTAGTTTGTCCAGCAGAGCGCGCTCCATTGTTTGCTACTGGCGACCTGGATGAAACGCATTGAAACTTTGAACGGCCATATCTCCGTAAAGGTGCGAATCCGCACCAAATTCGGGGGATCCCTTCAGCTCGAGGAACCCTCTCGAATGCGAATCGAGTGTACGTCTCGAGGCCCTCTTTCGAATGAGCTCGCGTCGATAGCCCCTGGGGTTCGAGAGTTATGGGTGGTTAAATTCGCGGTCCCGCGCCGACTGATCAAGCGATGCTGGGGGGCTACCCACGCACGGAGGGTGGCATTCGAGAGGGCTCATCGAGCTGAAGGGATCCCCCGAAAGTATATATATTCTGTTTATGTATATACTGTATTCTATATATAGTACCAGTCAAATGTTTGGACACACGAATGAGAAAGTGTCCAAACTTTTGACAGGTACTGTACTATAATATACACAAAGAATATCGGCCTTTTTTTACTCCCTAATATCGGTATCGGCCCCAAAAAACCCAACATACAGTCATGTTTATTTTTCAAATCGACTGATCACAATTGAAAGCCGAGCTCAGAAATAACTTGTATCCATCAGGCAGGCACTAATCTAAAGTAGCCTAATAAAAAATTTAATAAATGTTAAATAAATCAAAGTAATGGAGAAGCGGCCAAATCAGTCAGCAGGGCACCGGGATTCTTCCTGATTGACTGCGGGGCTGCAGGCTGTACACACGTCAATGCCGTTTACGTTCGGGTCCAGTCGGGTTCGAAAATAAATGCCGTCGGGTCAGACTCTGGTCTAATTTCATCGGGTCTGTCTCGGGTCGGGTTTTTCTTTAAAAAAAATTCATTTATGCACATCGGGTTCGGGTAAGAAGTGATTCGGGTCGATTCGGGTCGGGTACAGATTTTAGGACCCGAGAAGACCTCTAATCCGAACACCACGCTCCAACATGAAACAAGGAAACAGGGCACGCAGACAAGAGCACACGGCTCGAGAACA
>NW_015542366.1:1201627-1218678 GCF_001515605.1 Sinocyclocheilus anshuiensis | reverse complement strand
TATGTCACACTTCACACTTCTCTAGTAAGTTTCGTCTGTGTGTGAAGACAGTAGCGCAAATCCGTGAATGAATGTTTCGAAGTGAAATAAACTTTAACGGAATAAAGTTGAATGGAATTGAATTGAATTAAAGTTGAATAAACTTCAACTTTACTGTTCAGTGCACTGATGTCAGACTCATTTTGGATAATAAAGTTTATTGTTAAATTGTTAAATGCCCTGCCTCCATCATTACATATCTTTGTCACATCATTATAAGTGTTTGATCACCACATTTGAGTGATCATTGCAAGAAATGTGTTTATGTATATATATTCTGTTTATGTATATACTGTATTCTATATATAGTACCAGTCAAATGTTTGGACACACGAATGAGAAAGTGTCCAAACTTTTGACAGGTACTGTACTATAATATACACAAAGAATATCGGCCTTTTTTTACTCCCTAATATCGGTATCGGCCCCAAAAAACCCAACATACAGTCATGTTTATTTTTCAAATCGACTGATCACAATTGAAAGCCGAGCTCAGAAATAACTTGTATCCATCAGGCAGGCACTAATCTAAAGTAGCCTAATAAAAAATTTAATAAATGTTAAATAAATCAAAGTAATGGAGAAGCGGCCAAATCAGTCAGCAGGGCACCGGGATTCTTCCTGATTGACTGCGGGGCTGCAGGCTGTACACACGTCAATGCCGTTTACGTTCGGGTCCAGTCGGGTTCGAAATTAAATGCTGTCGGACTCGGGTCTAATTTAATCGGGTCTGTCTTGGGTCGGGTTTTTCTTTAAAAAAAATTAATTTATGCACGTCGGGTTCGGGTAAGAAGTGATTCGGTCGATTCGGGTCAGGTACAGATTTTAGAACCAGAGAAGACCTCTACTGCAGTGTAGCTCTTGTTACCAAGTAACTCATCAGAGCAGACAACGGAAAATTACTGGGAGAGTTTGGATCATACCATTATAAGGACTGGCAGGGAGAGACACTCTTAACATGGTCGTTACAACTGCCTGAGTTACAACTGAGTTCCAAACAGGTGTCAACTACTTTTCTGGGGTCCACTTACTCAGAGATCCGACATATCTGCCAATCAGCACAGAGGTTATCAGCATCTCCTCTAATCAGTGCCCCTCATCTTTAAGAAATGTGTGCACACATAGGCACACAAAGATTTGTTGATCTAAAAATACAATTGTGGAAAGAGTCAGCAGGGCACCGGGATTCTTCCTGATTGACTGCGGGGCTGCAGGCTGTACACACGTCAATGCCGTTTACGTTCGGGTCCAGTCGGGTTCGAAATTAAATGCTGTCGGACTCGGGTCTAATTTAATCGGGTCTGTCTTGGGTCGGGTTTTTCTTTAAAAAAAATTAATTTATGCACGTCGGGTTCGGGTAAGAAGTGATTCGGTCGATTCGGGTCAGGTACAGATTTTAGAACCAGAGAAGACCTCTACTGCAGTGTAGCTCTTGTTACCAAGTAACTCATCAGAGCAGACAACGGAAAATTACTGGGAGAGTTTGGATCATACCATTATAAGGACTGGCAGGGAGAGACACTCTTAACATGGTCGTTACAACTGCCTGAGTTACAACTGAGTTCCAAACAGGTGTCAACTACTTGTCTGGGGTCCACTTACTCAGAGATCCGACATATCTGCCAATCAGCACAGAGGTTATCAGCATCTCCTCTAATCAGTGCCCCTCATCTTTAAGAAATGTGTGCACACATAGGCACACAAAGATTTGTTGATCTAAAAATACAATTGTGGAAAGAAAAAAAAATCAGCAATGCAGCGGTTCTCAAGCGTAGCTCATGATTAGTCGTGAGAGAACTCAAGCACATCTACCTTAAGGAGCACACAAAGAGAACATGGAAGGGGGAGGGGAGCATAGCTTGGACTATGTTTGCAGAGGCGTCTTTAAAACATGTTGCCTTCTACACCAATAAACAATATCCTCTGGATCCCTACTGCATCCTGCAAAACCAGACTGACACAATAAACTGTCCTCAGTGACCAGAATAGCCTGCAAGACCTCTACACGATTGAACAAACTCTTGCGTTTCCAAGTACGAAAACACAAATTAAGTATAAGATGAGAAACAGAAATAAGTAACTAAATATTAGTGGGGGTAAAACTCATGGAAGTGAGAACACTCACCCCTCCCCCACTGCTGCAGAATGAGCACAGTCGAAATGATAGGAAGGACAAGCACGGATCGTACTACTATTTAAAAAGGGGTGTGGTGACACAGAACTTCCTTTAATGAAAGAAAGAACGTGGCAACTATTTAAAATCTCCGCCATTAGCATTCAGGCCACTGGAACCCTACAAAATCATACTGTGAATATAATCACATTCTCTTAACTCTGATGGAAGGACAGACTATGCAAAAATGCCAAAGAGGATTCATATGAAATTTTGAATCAAGTTCTTCCCAAATGCTAATACATTAGCAATGCAATTCTCCATGCAATTTTCAGTGTACATTGCATCCAGCGGTTTGATGTTTTTGGCTACCTCTCTGGATGAATGCACACATGGATGTTTTAATCTGCATGAACAGGTAGCCACAGTGTTTCCTGCACTGCTAATTAGAAGCACCGATGCACCTCTGCTGAATCTACAGCGCTACAGCAAAGGAATTTTTTTTTTTGCCTAGCTATGAGCTTACAGTCTAAATTGAATGATGACAGAGGAAAATATATGCATATACACTCCTCATTTTACATAGAACTGCATGACCAAACATTGGTTGATTAAATACAAATTTAAAACGTGTTATTCTATCATTTCTATATTTAAGGTTAACTAACAGCAGCTATTACTTTAAGTCAGTTGTTTGTTACGAATGCCTTTGTCACTTGAAAATAAAATAAAACATGGACTTACTTAATGTATTGTAACTGTGATGAGCAACAATTAATAAAAAAGTTGAATATCATCAGGGTGTAAAATGAAATTGCATACACTTTAGAAAATTAAAGCTGCTGCTAAATTAGGAAACAACTGTGACGCCTGGCGCTGGAATTATTCTCAGTTTTTTAGGTTATGGAGAATAATAGTACAATATTTGTTGCTCTCTACTCCCCATGCACTAGCTTTAGCTTCATACATTTAATACTGCCTAAACTTTATACTATTCCTCTCCATTTTTTTTTTTTTTTTTTTGGTTATGCTTATTTGTAAGCTGCTCTCAATAAAAGTGCCTGCTAAATGAATAAATATAAATGTAATGTCAATGCTTTTATATTTGCTAGTGCATTATAAAAAAATAACTGACATTTTGTTCACAAGAGTTTTAAAAGCTTAAACATTACTATTCAATACAGACTTCTAAAAACTGCATATAATAAAAATTGCCTAGAGAAATAGCTGCAAAAAAAATCTGCTGCTAACATGACCAAACCCCCACCCCAGTCCTGACCAAGACCGAAGGCGACAACATCTGGAAGTGGAACATACAATTTTCTAAATTTCAGGGGAGCAGAAGCATTTGAAGCTAATCCATGACAAAAATAAAAACCAAGATATATTAAATTGTTGTTACATATTAAAAAAATATATATGAATTGTTGGTTAAATACTTTACAATCTAAAAAAATAATCTAATGCAAGAACAATGTGTAAGAAAACAGCAATCATTTTTCAATGCTACTGTATGCTCAGCCAGCTACTCACAGATATGACTGGCAGAAACTGGCTGAAACCAGTTTAGACTAGTTCAGTTATTGGCTGTCATAGAGCTCTCATGTATCGGCCAGAATTTGAAGGTTTCTGGTAAAATATTTAAGATTTAATCTGATCTACCATATTGATATTTAATTATAACATTTCACAATTTTACAGTGATCCATGATTCTCATTTGTTAGCAATAAGATGTTATTACTTTAAAAACCCCAAAAATTGTCAAACAGGTGTATGAAATGGAACATATTTCATGCACTAAAGCTTAAAATTCCTATAGAATGACTAGAACCAAACACGGCACGACGGCAGTGAAGCATGCACACTGCAGCTACCACTGAGAGCCAGACTTCAGCAAAGTCTCTTTAAGAGCCCCTCCCCCATTCTGCCATTTCATACTTTGGATTGCAATAACTCAAAATGGCCACCAGCTCAGCTCCTAGCAAGACAAACAGATGCAACTGCAGTATTCTTGTGAATTAAGTGAGAACAAACAAACATCCAAAGTCTCTTGATCTCAAAGGTTGTCTAATTTAGTCCACAGACCGAATTCATCTAGCACATTTCTTTGTCCTCAGGTCAAGGTCATCTGTGGGCTTACTGTTTCTTTTCATAATTCTTTTTTTTTTTTTTTTTTAAATACGGTTCCAACAAGTTTACACAACAATAAAATTAAGAATGAAAACAGCATGACAGATTCAACTACCTCTCCTTTTCCGTCATGTATTGCAAAGCCTCATTCTGACAGCAATTTAACATGAAGCTCACCAAAATAAGAAAGTACAGAGCAAATATACATAATCACAAAAGTTTGATTTAACATTCAACTGAAAGTTGCTGTGTACCAAAAATGCTGTTGGGAAAATATGCATTGCATTCTCAGCATTGCCACAACGGGTGCTAAAGCAGACAGTGTAAACTAGGGCAGCAACAAACTATTATTTTGTTAATCGATTAATCTAATGATTATTAGAATTATTAATTGACTAATCATCGATTATTTCACTGATTAATCGGTAGGCTTTGACCTATTATTCAGCTTTTGCAATTCGGTAAAATATTGAGTACATATTCTTAGGGCTGCACGATAAATCGAAATGGAATTGAGATCGCGATTCGACAGAAGCTGCGATTGTCATGCGTATCTTTCAGTAAAGCACGGTTCTGTGATCAGCAGTAAATCTCCATCCAAAGGCCAGAGGGCGCTCTCTCGCGCTGAAACTCCAAATACGCCTCGCAGAAGAAACCCAGAAAATGCCTATCGCTGCAGCTGAATAAACAGAAGATTCAACTGCTTTCATTGATTCAACGTGACTAATAAACACACGACTACGGCAATATACGGTTTACCGGAGTTCTTATTATTATAATTTTCATCAAAATAAAATATATTTATAATGCAATGCCTTTATCACTGCTTAAATACTATGAAATATGTTGCGTGCCTTATTCTGTGTAAGAAGCCACATCATCTCACAGAAGGATTTATTTCAAACACTCGACTGACATTATGAAGTGAGTTTGGAGTAAAAATATGTTATTAAATGTGGTATTTTCACATGCTTTCAGATGGAGCAGCATTTACTTCACAGAGCCGTAGTTCACTGAGAAGCTATGCAAACAGCTGTCATTATCGCGAACGATTTCTTCGATTTCAGAATCGCGCAATAAATTCGTTAGCGTTTTTTTGCGTAACTTGTCAGTGAACTACGGCTATGTGTAGTAAATTCTGCTCCATCCGAAAGCACGTGATGATGATTTCCTGCTGATTACAGAACCGGCATTACTATCAAAATGCGCATGACAATCGCATTCGATTAATCGTGCAGCCCTACATATTCTATACATATTCATTCAGGATGCCACAATTCTCAATATAATATTGAACCGTTCGGTATGACATCCACGGTTCAATACGCACTTATGAATTGCGTTTTTTTTTTTTCCCCGGGTTTGCATTTAAATAACTTATGTACGTTTTATTTCTCTCCAAATTGGCTCTGTGTGGGTGCTCGTGAGTCTACGCGCTGAGATGAGGAAACGCCTCCTCGCTTATAACCTGTGTTTGAAAAAGCAGCACATGCCAAAACATCTTCCCTTGTAATGATTTGCAATGAGAAGTGTTTCTAAACTAGTTGTCCAACAAAAGAGAACGTTATAACATATTTTTATTCCACAACATCAGTTGAATGTTTGAAATAACTTCTGATGTGCCTTTAAATTATTTCTATACTGTAATAAAGGCTATGTCGATTATCAATGAATTACAAATATACTTAATTATTACGAAAATACTCGAGATGGCTTGAAGAACGCATATAAACTATATATTATCGAAGTCGACTATTTATTGTCTTTGTTTCATCATTCAAAACGTTTTTATCTTCTTTTTATTCAGTTACAGCGATAGCTGGATGCCTTTGTGCATATTAAGGATTTCCTGGAATGTAATAAGTTCTATTAATTCTGTGATGCATTTGTGGAGTTTCTGCGCGAGGGCGCCCTCTGGCGTCCAGTATGAATGAAACAGACATTACATACTTCTCTCAAAATAAATTTTAAGTAGACGTATAATAATCCATGTAAGAAGTGTACAGAAGTTTTTTTTAGAGATGCACTGATTGACCAGCCAGTGATCGGAATCTGACGATTTTTCGCATGACCGGCCCGGATCGGTGACTGGCCGGTCAGTTTCACGTCTTGCCGATTCCGAGCCGATCCTTTTATTGCCAGCAGTGCTATATATTGTGTGTCTCCAAGCAACACACAGCGGTGTTTCGTTACTGAATGAATCCACGTTTTTGAACGAATCGAGTGAGTCAATAATTCAGTGGCCCATTCATAAGGACAGTCACTTGCCTCGTTTCTGAATGAATCAGCCATTTGAATTAATCGGCTGAATGAATGAATAAATGACTCACTCATTGAAACAGACATTTGCCACCACAGACTGGTGGTTTAGCCATATTTAAAAGTATCATTGAATTTTTCAACATTTATTTGTATGTTTTAAAAAATATGTAAAGCATTAATCTTATAAAATTATTTTTGCATTTGAAATTTTGCAGTGTAAATGCATTTATGGCACCTCAGCTTCATCAAACTGTCTGTGTAAATGCATCTAATGCCACTTCAGATGCAGCTTCTGTTTCCTCAGCAGTGGAAAGATAGAGTTTGTTAATACTAATTTCATTTGAATGGTAACAACTCTACAGTTTCTTATTATTCTAACTGAATTAATTGAAACAAAGAAAGAATTTGATGTGAAAGATAACACCTTTAATAAGGTTAGGGGAAAAAATTACCATTTATAAACATGGTGGGAAATGACATCTGTTTTGTTACATACAGCAACTCATTTTAAGTTAACTATTTCTTGCTTGAATCTACACCTTGTGCTTAATGAGTGACAGCTGAGTAATATCTGTAGACAACTGAGCACTGCATCTTTAAAAGATTCATTCAAGTCATGCAGTATCAGATTATTAAAGTGGTAATGTTATTTACCATGAAACTTTTTAAATCTGCACATTTTCAAAACTTGATACAGAACTAAATAGGCACAGTGTCTGCAAAAGATATTAGGCATAATTTGTTGAAAATCAAATTTATATACCATCTAAAAAATCAAACAGTGAAAAATCCAGACTAAAGCTGGGTGCACACTCTGCGATTTATAGTAGTCCTTTACGAACAGACTGTATGAAAATGATCGCAGCTATAAGCCATGTCACACAGTGGAATCTCAGTTGTCAATAATGTCAGGCTGTACAACATTTAAGACCCACTAAAAACAGAGTTTTACGTCATCAATCCATGACAGGTTTGGTGAAAATTAGTCACGTTCACATGCGGAACTGAAATGGTGGCTAGCAAGCAAAAACAATCTCTAATGTTAATTTTGATCATGGCTTGTCTTGAAAAGAAAAAATGGAACAGGTGTGGAGCAAGAGGTGGTTTGTTGTTGATGCACTAATTGCATCATAAGGATTTTTGCTCCTAATGTATTCTTGATTTGACAGTCATTGTAGGAGAAGCCTCACTGCAGCACTATGCCTAAAAACCTCGGACACTGACATAAGTTCATCAGAAATACAATTTGAGCGCCATGGTCATTAATCAGCTGTTGGTAGGCCTGTCGCAATAATCAATATATCAACTTATCGCGCGATATATGTACATGACCTCAATCATTTTTGGTGACGCAATATTGGGTAATATATCGCACAACAAAAAGTTGTTATCGTGACAGGCCTAGCAGTTGGCGAACATGTCAAACTAGCGATCAAAGACTGCCGATTTTGGCCTAGGATCAGATGAATCATTTTAGGATTCACAAAATTCTAAGATCAAAATCAATAGCCAATGTCATACAGTGTGCACCTGGCTTAACACTCTTAACACGAAACGCAAAGAGTTTATAAATCTGTCTCCAGAGTAATGAGTATTACACGTAATGGATGCTTTCCGTTACATTGTGCCTTGCTCTTCAAACAGACACTAACAAATTATAAACATTAGAATTAAATTGTTTACTTACCTGCAGCACAGTTGAACCAATAGTAAAATGTGCCGAACAAACAAATCCCACATTCGCGAAAATTCCCAAATCCCAAAATTTCAGCCACCTATTCCTATTGTTTGGATCATTTGGAAGGGCCTGCAAAGATGTAGTTTTTCTATAACCAGGAACAAATAGTTTGGGGACCTTACCCGACATATTCATTTTTAATTTTTTTATAAGCAAAATGCAGAAACAATGGTAACCCTTTCAATAATGGAGTACCTCATTCGCTCCCTCTTTCTTTATCAATTCACCAAGACAATTAGGTATGTTGCAGGGGTGGGGACATTCAAATGAACCCCACATCCTGACATCACAATGTGACCTTTTTTTAAAACTAGTTATTACTGCAGTGTGAAATACCTAAATGCTATTTGGACAGCAAGGAACTTTTGAGTTCTGTATGTTTATAGTAAAATGACCCCTTATGTCAAAATATCAACAAAAATTTGATTCCTCAAGACAATCCTAAATAAATTTTAAATAAAAAAAAATTTTCATTACATTTTTTAACATTTAGTCTGCTAAATGACTAAATGACCATCTTTTATAGGAAATAAATGACCTAAATATTTCTTGAAGCAAGTTCTCCAAGATCAGGACTGAGCACACCCGAACCACGATATATCTGCCAAAACAAACTAATTAAAAACTAGGGGTGGGAATCGCAGGGTACCACACGATACGATGTGAATCACGATACATGGCTCGCGGTACGATAATATCACGATACAACGATTCTGCGATAATCAATATATTGCTAGACAATTCTATAATGATACATCACGATATCTGTCTAACTATGAAAACAAAATGCCTGTGAAATGATTAAGTGCAAGTTTTCTCTCTTTATTCAAGTCCAAACTGTTAGAAAACAGCACAAAAGTTCTGTAAATCAAATTGAACATGCTAAGGAAATTAATCATTTTATTCTTAGACTTATTAAAAGCTTACACTTTTCATTGTGTGTAAACCAACACATTTAACTGCTTAACAACTTTATATATAGCCTATATATAAACCCGGTACATTTCAAAATTTGCCTGGAGTGCTTTCTCAACCTTTCCTTCCTCTCTTCTCATCATAAAAACGGAGCCCCTCACACATGACATGCAGGGGGGAAAAGCCGTTCACATCGCGTATTTTGCACGCTCAGGTTCGTTATTCAAATGTAGATGCGCGGCAAGCACACACACTGCACACTTCTGCGCCGCATTACGGCTCTGACGAGGTTTTGTTTCGTCGTCCATGCCATAGGTGCAGATTTATGTTTCTGCCGGTCGGTGCCCACTGCCCACTGCATAACGTGCACTTGTAATATCTGTGAGAGAGTGGGAGAGCATTCGGTTTTGTTGACATAAAACTGTACGCGCCGGCGGCGCTCTCTCTCTCTCACTCATATGAGGGAAATCCACCTGCGATCCGAGCAGAGAGGTTAGGCTACTCATGGACTGAATAAGCGCTCTGCAATAATAACGTGATCGGTGACTATGGTCCACGTCGATAGTTGTTCCAGGGCAGTTTTTTAGTTCTAACTTCCATAAACATATATATAGCAGTAGCGCTAATACAGTGGCTGGAAATCTGTTTATCTGCAGGACTGCGGCTCTCTAGGACCGAACTTGCCTACCCCTGACCTAGGTGAATACATGCTCTTTTCAAAATGCAAGCACTTTCCCGCTACTGCTAACAAATCGCAAACAAGCCACTCACAGAACATTACAATTAGTGCATTCTATGGAAACAATAAACCATACATTCACTCAAAGATTCTAATGATAACACAGACACAAAATTTTACAAAAGGACAGGAAGACGGAGAACTAACCTTACACTGCTCTGCTATCCTCAAATGGAGGCCACCTTCTGCTTGGAGGAAAAACTTATAAGACTTCTCTAGCCTTAAATCAAAAGTCTAGCACTAAACTGAGCAGGCTGGAGGAGGGGCCTGGGCAGGACTGTACCATTCATTTTGCAGGGGTATTACTAGTAATATTTATATCAACAAAGACTCTTATATACTTCAAAATGGGAAAAAAACTGTACTGTGCATATAATTACACAACAATATTGTTGTTTTTTTTAATTAGCCTAATTAAACATTTTTTTCTTTCTCATAGCATAAACTTTAATGTGGATATGTTTTCAACAAGCGTTAAATTAGAAAACTGTCAAAAAAAAAAATGTAGCTGGACTACACAACTTTTCTACAAAGTCCCTCCTTCCGACAAGCGCAGTCTGCTCTGATTGGCCAGCTGACCCAGTGCATTGTGATTAGCCGAACACCACAAGCACGCGTCGAAAATATAACACCCCTGACCATAATCGCGAGCTTCAGCTTTCAAAAACTCTAAAACCGTGATACAAACCGAACTGTGAGTAATTTGAACCATTCCACCCCTAGCAGTAGAGCTAATACAGTGGCTGGAAATCTGTTTATCCTTCGGTTCCTCGTGCTTCCCCATCTTCATAGAGAACGCAGTTCATGGTTGCTCAGAGTGCTTTGGAAAGAAGGTGGAAATGTTGCGGCCGCGATTTCCACGCATTTTTTAGATGCTGGGAGCAGGGAAATCTATATAGAGTGCCTTATTGTAATAATATATTGTAGTAAATTGTAGTATTGTGTTGTAGTAAAATATCGATATTTGGCACCAGATATCGATTCTCGTATCGCATGGAGAAGGACAACGATATATCGCCATATCGACCCCTATTAAAAACCAATCAATCTTACACCTAGGTCAGGGGTAGGCAAGTTCGGTCCTAGAGAGCCGCAGTCCTTTAAATCAAAAGTCTAGCACTAAACTGAGCAGGCTGGAGGAGGGGCCTGGGCAGGACTGTACCATTCATTTTGCAGGGGTATTACTAGTAATATTTATATCAACAAAGACTCTTATATACTTCAAAATGGGAAAAAAACTGTACTGTGCATATAATTACACAACAATATTGTTGTTTTTTTTAATTAGCCTAATTAAACATTTTTTTCTTTCTCATAGCATAAACTTTAATGTGGATATGTTTTCAACAAGCGTTAAATTAGAAAACTGTCAAAAAAAAAATGTAGCTGGACTACACAACATATCAAACTAGCTGAAATTAGTTCTAGAGCACAGTCACACTGCAGTGTAGCTCCACCCTCTTGCTACCAAGTAACTCAGCAGAGCAGACAACGGAAAATTACTGGGAGAGTTTGGATCATACCATTATAAGGACTGAGAGGGGGAGACAATCTAACTTGTATCGGCAGAGGAAGCCAGGCGCAGGAAACTGCATTAAACAGCAGTCTGCAGTTTTTATTGATTGGGAAGGGTAAAAACCTCCTCCTGTAGTTCCAGCAGAATGGACAACTAATAGCCAAGCAATGATATGACTAAGAAGAGAGTTTGTATGTAATATCGGTGTCTGTTAAGTGCTTATGTATGCGTAAAACATTAAGTGAAAAATGCTATTGTTGAGGAGGAAAGTGCTTGTGTTCTTGTAATGCACAGTCAGGTGATCATTGTCGTAAAATATATAATCAAGTCCTGGGCTTAATGAATGAAGAAATGAGAATGAGAAATGAAGAGCTGACAATTTAGCCCTATTTTTGTAGATTAGTTGTTCATTTTTAAGCTAGGATGTAGCATGAATACAGAAGGTAGGCAAAGAAACAGGAATCTGATATCTTTGTTCTGAGAGGACATAATGCGAGAGGAAAAGAAGCCTCGCTATTCAAGTATGTTAGTCATTAAAACAAATCCAGTAACAATGAACAAAATAAAAAACTTTAGTGCCAATATACAAGCATAGAAATTAATGTGCATATTGAAAACTGGACTCAAGAGACAAAGGCATAGCCTAGATGTTAAACATCAGCCACAAACATGTTGAACAATGTCCTATGCGAAAAATATATAGTCACCTAAAAAAATGACAAGTTTGGGGCAAGACTGTTTTCACAAATAATGACAGGAAGTAGGGCAGAAGGGGTGGTAAAAGTGTTTGGCAAAGCCGTTTTGGCTCTGTCCCAAATTGCACCCTAAACCCTCCCGGTCTCCCTCCGAGTCCGCACTTTCGTGACGTAATGCCGCTTTGACTGTCGGGTAGAAGTCTGCTGCAGAGCTCGCCCCAGTGCAGGCTTGGCAGAAGTGCGGATCGAGGGCGCATAACGGCCGCAAAGGGGGTGCTCGCGAGCACCCTTCTGAACGCTAAAATGACAAACGGGACACCCTACGGTCTCGTGGACTTAACGGACATGCGCACACGGTGGCCATTGTAAGTCCATAAGACTGCAAGTGCACATGCAGTGTTCCATTTGGGACAGGGCCTTTGGAACACCTTTGCCACTGCTGGCGCAAAATGACACATGGCGCAGTTGACAGATTTGTCACTTACCTATGAGTCCAGTACTGGATTCATGCTGTCAGTTAAGGGCTACAATGTGTGTGTGTGTGTGTGTGTGTGTGTGTGTGTGTGTGTGTAGCGGATTCACACAAACTACATCAAATGCACACAAACTTACAGATGTGCAAGCAGAGGCACAGATGAACAAGCTAAATTCCCTCACTATTCCAAGTTTCTTGGAAGCCGGTGTTTGACTGCTGGTAATGTTGTCAGTAATCTTTGCCCGGTTTCATCATGCCACTTTTGTGAGTGCGATATAGACTTTTTCCACTTGAAATTTTCACTCTTAGGGTGTACTCACACTAGGCAATCTTAACCGTGCCCTAGGCACCATTTGACCCCCAAAGCCTGGTTCGTTTGACTAGTGTGATCGCTCCGTGCCGCGCTCGGGCGCAGTTCGTTTAGCCGTCCCTGGCCCGGTTGGAAGAGGTGGGCCAGAGCACGGTTCGGTTGGGCTCGGGCGCGATACGCATGTAGTGTGATCGCTAACCGCGCCGGAACAGATACTATTTTGTGTGCGCTACTGTCATCATTACGACCGCAAACATATAATGTTACTACTACTACACTACACTTTCAATTAATTTAATTAATTGCGCTCGGGCTCGGTTCAAGGCAACCGTGCCTAGTGTGAGTACACCCTTAAATTATGCATCGATTACAGATTTTTGTAAACACAATAATGGCCAATATGTTACAAAGGCCATATCAGATTAAATGCTCATTCTTGCAACTGGTGTTAAGCATGCAAGATTGAGGGAAAAGGACACTCTTTAAATAAAAAAAGTTACGCTTTCTGTCCCATGTTTCATATTTGTGTCCATCCATGTGAGCAAAGTAAATTAATTATTGTTATTTTTCCTGCTCAATTATGATGTAATTTTTTTTCTTCTGGAATAATTGGATATTACATTTAGAAACACAACTGAAAAATATGCTGAGATATGTCTCATGATCATTTGGTCATATGTTTATCTTCATGGAATCTGCCTTTACATGATAGATACTATTAGTTTAGTAAATGTTCCTGTTACCTGACATGCAAATCTATCATGCATATTCCACGGACTACCTACTGTCTGTTTATATCAAGGTATTGATTTATATGGAGATACCAGTGGCTGGTCATCATACTGAAGCCAATATTTGGTGTTGAGCCAACTACTATGAGCAGTATGTTTAGATGATGATGCTTGTGTGTATTTTTTTTTTTTTTAATCATGTGGAATTAAAGAAATAACATAGTCCACCCAAAAAGGAAACTTTGATTGATGAAACATCATCATTTACTCAGCCTGAGTAAATAGTGCCAAATTTTTAATTTATGTGGCAATAATGTGTGGCCACTCTAAATTCACCCTGATCTAAATTCACACTTGATCATATACCACAATCATAATACAATCAGTCTATATTAAGATAAAAATAGTAAATTATACCTTTTTGATATGAGACCAAGAACACAGACAGCTATTTGGTTTACAGAGACTTACGGTATAGGCAATCAATGTAATATTCACCTTTTTTTAGTTAACTTGATACCTTTTAAAAGGACTCACTGAAAAATGACAACTTGTAATTTATTTTTACTCAGTCAAATTTAATCTCTTTTCTTTGTTGGGATAATGTTGTTAGTCCATGTTTTTCTATTAACCTTAAAACCTAACATTTCTTAAAATAACCAGTCATTACAAAAACAGCATTAAGAATCGTAAAATCACCTAAAACACAAAATAGTTGTATTGTTAAAAATATGTACAATTAATAATAGACTTATCACTATCTGTACGGCACAAATAGCTAGTGACCTAAAGTCATTGTTGTTCACAGTGCCGCTGTGCATTCAGGAAGTAATGCTGTGCTACCACAGTCGGTTTCCTGTGCTCTCCTTCCATCCCTTTTCAATCTTTAAACTAAAACCTTTTTTTAAACTATTAACAGTCAATGAAAGTATTAAGAATCGTGAAACATCCTAAATTTATGTAAATGCTTAACGCACAAAATAGTGTGTACAGTTTGACTCTTATAGAAACAGTAACACAAGATTTTTGTGGCACTAATAGCTAGCGACATGAAATCTTTGTTGTTCACAGTACCACTGTGTAATCAGGAAGTAAACCGGTTTCAGCCAGTTCTGTCCTAGTTTCTTCACTCAGGATATAAGTTCTCTTACTCCTTCCTTTAATTTTTCCATTTTTGAGTTTGTTTTGACAAGAATATCTCAATACATGTTAGAAGATTCGCATTTTCCTTTGAGATTAAAGTTTGTTCTTTCAAGTCATTACACTATTTATGATATAAAAACTTATGGACAAAAACTAAGAAGTAAAACATTCTGATGTATTTCCTTCTTTTTTTTATTGAAAAATTACAGCACAACCGGGACCTGTGATATAACACCACCCATTATCAGTTTAAAAGGGAAGGGAAGACTGAACCATGTACTCATGGAACCACAAGTTAAACACGTTGTACTTGCCACTGCACAGCTTGCATCAGTAATTGCATTTTAATCAAGTACACTCAGACCTGACGTCTGTGAACAGATGTCTACGACTGTCAGACAGCATATAAGTGAAAACATACCAGGAAATACATAGCACAACAGCACAGCTACCCTGTGACTCAAGACTAGCACAGTCGTTCCCCTCCCCCCACAGTGAATGTCAATGGGTGAGTGGAAAATTACCAACAGAAAGGGTCGTACCATTTAATATATATTTAGGGGTGGAACTGAAAAACGTACATAGTTCAATAATGTATTATAGGAAAATACTTTTTCCATAGACAAGGAAAAATTAACATATTACTATACCATTGCTATTCTAAACAAAACAACTATTAAAACTGTGGAATAAGTAGACAGGCAAGAGAAGTAAGACAGTTCAGCTAGGTGGCACATGACATCCACATGATGCACAAAACACGTTATAGATATTATATTAAGAACCAAGAATTTTCAATAGCTTTCCATAACTCAGTCTTACTCTCTAGTGGTGAATCAACAGCTCAACTTCAACTGTTCAACTATATCTAGATGTTGCTCCAGAGGGTTCTGAACTCAAGTGAATGCTCCTTCAACTAGGCCTGGACTATTTGAAAAGAATGATGGACATCAACGGATGTTCCAAAGGATTTTCTTACGATCTCTTATAATGGATCTGTTCCATTCTAACAAGATGTATTTACTGACGTCTACTCTAATCCCTGGTAACATGATCCTGCAGGCCATTCTACCCGTCTTCAAATGTCGATGTTCACTAGTCCACAGAGCGTTTCCAGCCAAGTGATGTAGTGTTAATAGTGGGACAAAATTTGTCACTGGCTTCCAAATCCCACAGTCTACCACTTAGATGATCAAAGAAATGTAAAAAAAAAAATGGTGAAATATGTTCTTAAGCAAAGCACAAGCCAAAACCAGCCACAGCATGTCAGTTTTCTTTACAGGAGTCACATCTTCAAAGAAATCTCTTCATGAAGCTGTACAAACGCATAGCCTTTTAAGGTATACTCCATTTGATAGCGTGTGCGAACAAGGTCAGTCAACACGTGCACTAAAAATTTTCATCCCTGGCCAATGTCTGTGCAATTTCTCTCCAAAAGTTATAAGCGACCCCATTCATAAAATCATGTTTTTTTTCAGCTGTGAAACAACGGCTTGGGGCAGTGTTGCCACCTTGTAGACAAACTAATTAACGCAAACAAATTCAAGGTGAATGGAAGAGCTGCGCGTAAAGTATGCAAAACTCGTCTGGGCAAGTACAGCATGCACATACAATAAATCAAATCTTCTATTCATATGGTTTCAAAAGAAGCCAAAGTCATAGAACAATTCATAGATTCATAGAACAATTATGAGTGTTTAAAATAAAGAAGGGACACCTTTTATTGATCATATTTAATAAGTTTGCTTTTAACAGAAAGGGTCATTTGTGTGATATGATTTTTTTGTCAGTATTGTTGTTTGATTAAAGGGGTCATATGATGTTGCTAAAAAGAACATTATTTTGTGTATTTGGTGTAATGAAATGTGTTAATGCGGTTTAAGGTTCAAAAAACACATTATTTTCCACATACTGAACATTATTGTTTCTCCTCTATGCCCCGCCTTTCTGAAACGTGTCGATTTTTACAAAGCTCATCGGTCTGAAAAGCGAGGTGTGCTCTGATTGGCCAGCTATCCAGTGCGTTGTGATTGGCCGGATACCTCAAGCATGTGACGGAAATGTTACGCCCTTACCATATTGCAGGGGTGGCGAACGTCGGTCCTGGAGAGCCGCAGCCCTGCAGAGTTTTGCTTCAACCCTAATCAAGCACACCTGAACAAGCTAATCAAGGTCTGAAGGGTTACTAGGAAGCTACAGGCAGGTGAGTTTTTATTAGGGTTGGAGCTGAGCTCTGCCGGACTG
>NW_015542366.1:1114361-1201347 GCF_001515605.1 Sinocyclocheilus anshuiensis | reverse complement strand
GGTCAGTTTTAATTAGGGTTGGAGCTGAACTCTGCAGGGCTGCGGCTCTCCAGGACCGGAGTTCGCCACCCCTGCCATATTGTGATGCCGTCTCCCGGCACGACCAGATAAAACCATTCAAACCCATTATAATCGAGGCATTTGTTTCATCCAGTGGGGACATAATTACGGATTATCCGATTTAGGTAGGTGTGGCTGACTCTTAACTTTTATAAAGAATATCTCTTTGGATTTGAGACTTTAGTCTTTGCAACTTTACAGATCTTCTTTATGCACCAAGAGCTTGTCACACTCCAAAGAGAAAGGAAAAATTGAAATCGCATCATATGACCCCTTTAACACACAGTTCCCTGCCTTTTAAAGGCCTCTGGCCTAATTTACCCAATCTAATTTGGTAAATGCTTTAACTCAAAGTGATCTGCATTCAGGGCATCCATTTTTTATCAGTTCATGCATTCCCTGGTCATCAGACCAATGATCTTGACATTGCTAGCGTCATGCTATTCTGTTTGAGCTTTTCTATAGTGATACACACAACTTGCTATTAATATTATATTAAGACTTAATGACCGCAAGCAAAATAAAATAATAATGAAGTGCAGTACTTGGAAAACTGCAAGACCTATTATTCACAATAACATTTCAGAGGATCCTTAATTCAGAGTCCTTGTAGGTGGCATGATTGTGAGATTGAATCTTTAAAGATGAAGTGTGTCATTTCTACAGCACAAACAGAACCGAATGGAATTGCAAAAACAAAAAATAATCATTTCCAAACTGTTTAGAAAAAGTAATCGTGCTCCTAACCACCAAATAAAGTTGACATATCAGGATTTTTTGAAAGAACACAGAAAAATGTTACTTATTTATCATTTAAAAATGGATTCGTTTTTTAAAACTACAAAAAGGATTGGCTAAAACTACTGGCTCAACCAATGGCATAAGTGTGGGGTGGGGCTATCTGTTTTCTGACCAATGGCAGTCGTGAGAGAGTGTTGTGGGAAACCTGTTTGAAAACAATTTTTTAATCCTTTTTTTTTGTGACAGTACTAGTGGTACAAAAATTATACAATTTTGTGCCATTTTTGTAGCAATTTTAAGCTATTTTTATGTTTAAAAGCATGTACATAGATGATATGATGACTCTGGAAAAAACAATATCCATAGAATAATTGCAGCTGTTTTACTTTACATGGAATGGGGGCTGACATCTTGAAATCACATGACCATGCAAATAATACTTAATTTTCTCAGTAATTTCCCTGTTATAGGACACCATCACTAATGGAATAAATTAATAATGGCTGGCAAAATTATGACATTTCTCCAATGACATCAGTGACAAAACTTTTGCGAACAATATACATTCACACCGATATTAGCTGGCAAACTTTAAAAAAAAGTAAATATTATATAAGTCTACATGTTCAGCCCTTTTAATTTTTGGATTTGTAAATAAGTGATTTTTCCATGTTTGAAAGAAATTGCCCTGTAGTTATCACTTTGGAAAACCAAACCCAAACAAAAAATGTACTCAAGTTAAATTTCACCTTGTATAAATTCCAACATAAATGGCCTAGAGAGACTAATTTTACACTAGAGAGACTAATTTTTATGAGTTTACACCTGATGTCCTTATGTGGTAAATCACGCTAAATTTTAAACATAAACATAGCCCAAATTCAATATAAAATGTATATAAATAATACATTCATCGCACTAAAATGTATATTAAAATTACAAATAGTATCATAAAAGTAGAACAAACAATTGATTTTCCAGAAACAAGTGTGAAAACTCACCCAATCTTTTGATCAGTCGGAGCGCCTTACAACCGGTATCTCCAAAAATACGTTACTACGACGGTCTCTGTTTCCTATTATACAAGTTTAAAAACGCGGATTCTGTTAGTAACGTCTTTATCGTCACGCAACGGAATCACATACAGTCATACAGACAGCTGCACAAGGTGACTGCCTGTAGGCTACAGTGAGAGCGGGCTGACAGCACCTCTGCAGTGTAGTTTGCTTGGTGATTCGCGCTCTCTTCTCCTCTCCAACGGTACAACAACAGGGGGAGGAGACATGCGTTTCGCGGGACAACGGGAGATTCGAAAATTAAGCACTTATCCTGCCAGTAGAGGAACGTTTTCAGTAACGCGTTTTCACAATGTTGAATCAAAATGTCCGTTAGTAAATTTGACGTAGTTTCTAAAGTCCATCAGCAGTGATTACAGTCGGACTCATTTTTCCACTGGTGCAACCGTGTTCTCATTCCTCAGTTGAATATTTATTTGGGTTTGATATAGCCTATGTATAAAAAATGAGAGTATATCAGCAAATAAAGGCGAATAATATATTTACGAAATGATTAACGAATAATTATTTCGCTGTGATTTTTGTATTGACATCATGTGCCTACCGCCGTTACAGGGCCGTTCAAAATCAACATTGCTCGAGTTTCTGTTCTCATCGTTCACAAACCCTGGCATGCATGTGCTCGGTTTTACATCCTTTCTGGTCTGCTTCATAGCACTAGCTTTCTACATATAAAAATGCTGCCACGATACAACAAAGCTCATAAGCGTTGCCATATGAACAAAAAGTATACTGATTTAGTCTTAATTGGGCAATAAAACGTGGTTCATTTCGAACATTTCATGAACATAATTTATGTGAGTTATTTCAGCGAGTTATCGCTCCGACTGATCCATACCTGTTTATGATTCAGAACCGGTTCATGAGAGTCATTCGTTCGCGAATCGGACTACCTTGGTTGTGCTGTATATTTCGGTTCGGTTCTAAAAAAGAGCCGACTCAAAAGAGTCATTCGTTCGGGAATCGGAGTACTGGTATGCTGTATGTTTCGCGCTGTTTATTCTGCAGCGGTGGCACTGCGGCGCTGCTGAATAGAAGTGCAGGAAGTACAAGTCAATGTTTGGGAACCGTCAATGGAACATAACATCATTAGAGTTTAAACTGCTCTTATGTTTTTACTTATGCCCATTATTTGGTCGAACAGCTACTAAATATTAAAGGGGAAGGAGACCGTGATGGAGAGGGAGGAAGATGTGAGGGGGATGGGAGCATGACCCGTCCCGTGGGAGGCCTTTTGTCTGCTCATATGCAGGCTTATATAAATTGTTTTTCAGATCGCATTTTTTTAAACCAACATGGTAAACAAAAGGTTAAAAAAATAATGCAATGTTTTAAATGCACATAAAGTGCACACACCCTATACATTTTAGATGTTGTCAAAATTAATAATGTATTTTAAATGGATTCACATGTAAACAAATGTTTTTCATTTTTGGGATAGCAAACAAACCCAGTGAAAACTGCGATCGCTGTATAGGCTAATAGAAAGTAGGCTTTGTTCTGGTGAAGGTCAGCCATTTTGTTGTTGTCTTGCAGCGTGTGGATTTCTCTCTGAAATGTCTACTAACTGCAGTACCGCCTGCGAGCTGTTGGGGAGCTCACAAAGATGACAGAGACGTTTTATGCAACCAATATAGAATACGCTTCACTCGAGAAGGTCTATATTTGAGTACACAACTTTATCTTAATTAAACATGAAAACTAAATTACTAAAGATGCTATATTTAGACCTAATTAACTGAAAAACCTTAGTTCTCCCCCTCCACCTAAAGCTCAAACAGTTTCAGTTGGATTACACTGGATCGGTAACTTAGATTAATTTAAGTTACAGAGTAAAATGTGGTCTGAAAATACACTACATTAGTACACTACACTACCTACCCAACACTCACTAAAGAGAAGTACTTCTCTCAGATAACAGACCAGGGAGAACATTTGGCTCCGCCTCCTTTTCCAAGCCAGCTACACAAAGACCCTGAAACGACACGCGGAGACAAAGACGACGGTATTGCAGTATCCTCTAAAGCCACGATAAATAACGTTGCCGACTTTAAATCGATTACCTTAGAGTGCCAGAGTCTGTTAAAATGTCACCCCGCCAGTTGGGGTTTACATAGAACACACTCAAGAGACAAATAGCTCTAATACATGATAAGTGAGGGGGAGTTTAAAGGATTCAGCTAAATACACTGTGACTGCACTTATAAAAGGGTTTTCATCAAGTCAAAGCCAAGTTACAGCGTTTGAAACACGATGGCAGGCACGAGACATATGACATATGAGAATTCGGATGGACTAGTAGAACGCTGTGAACCGAATAGAGCGGACTGATGTGCTGTGGCGACAGGGTTGCTAGGTTTTCAAAGCAAACCCCGCCCAGTTGATACTCAAAACTTATCCCAATCGCTTTTCAGGGGCGATCCCCCCGTAAAAATCGCGCTCGGTTTGAGGAGGGGGGGATATACATTTTTTTGGTGGGGTTCCCCTGGTAAAAGTCCAGGGGCTAAATATCACGTTATTGGGGTTGCTTCAACCCGCGGACATGAAAAACATCCCGCGGCAACAGTGATAAAGTAGCCCAAAACCGCGGACTTGGCAACTCTGTGGCGATTCAGAATCGCGCCACTCACTGGACTCTGTGAATACTGACTCGGTTTAGTCTTTAGTCATACAGCTCCCTCTACAGGCAAAATGTGGGAAATGCCGAGATGACAGTCTCTGTTTCTGTTCTATTCAATACAACTGAAACAAATCACTAACATGAACTGAACTGAAAAGACATCTGGTAAACCGAGTTGTGTTTGGACCCGAAAGAAGTCAAGGCAATTATGGCAAACATCTTTATTAAATTAAAACATAAGCATCATAATAAATAAAACATAAATACAATATAAATAACATTTCATAATTATTGTTCAAAGGTGTTTTATTATTCCACACCAGCATTAATTAAATGTGATATGAAAAAGATTAACTGATTTAGGATCAGTATGTGTAGACTTCCTACATATATAATGTTCTGTGAAGTGATATTGTGAGATGGAATGTAGAAGTAATTACACATATACACACAATTGGAAATACTGGCACACATGGGAAATGAAAATAACAATTCCATCACATTTGAAGACAGAAATCACTATTACCATATGCAAAACTTTGAGAAAGCTTTGTAATTTTCATACTCATTCACACAAACATGGGGTGTCCATACAAAATGTTCTTGAAGAAAAACCTCAAAACCATAACTCTTGATTTGTTAAAGGCACTGATCATTTTTAATCAGCGTTCTTTCAGTTTCCTCCTGAAGTTTATTTAAACACATTAGCCACTGTAAATCCTGGCATGCATTTAAACTGCTGTACCTGCTTGGAATGATCTGTAGGAATATGCTTCAGTGGTCACTTTAAAGTCCTCTGAGACTTGTTTTGGCAGAGATACACAGCAATGGTAAAAAGTTAGTACTAGAGAATCTAATGTACTTAAAGAAACACTGCTGTACTCTTACAGGGCCAAAGAAAATTAAATACTTATTAAAACACTTGCGTGTTAAAATTGAGTAGGCTTACACATAACTTGAGTATGTTTAATTGGCATAGGTACTAAAGGTGTGCTAAATGTTTGAATAAATAAGGCCCATTAAGCTGCAGACTGCAGTGGCAGTATAGGTTCCAGTAGTAGAGGACAGAGCAAGTGATATGCCAACACTGGGCAATTTCCAATTACAAATGCTATAGCACAAGGCTATTTACCATCATGTTAGACCTGAACATGATTATCACGAGCAAACTCGCTCACTAAAGTCAGCAGAGTGAGCAACTGGGGAAGGCTTTTTCTTATTTTCAAAGGTTATGCAACAAGAGATGATGACAAGTTCCACAAAGGGTTAAAAGGAGAATAAAGACAAAACCTCCACAGCGATGAAATCTTCTGAGCACGCACAGCTGAATTATTACAAGATGAATCTTGGTTTTCTCTCGCATCCTTACTATGCCGCTCATTTGTTTCCTCACAGGTTGCTTTCTTGTGTGTCTTGGCCAGAGGAGGAGATGGGATGTAGACCTCCATTATCGTTGAGCCTCTTGGCACGGTACGTCTCGTAGTGGATGTTATGAGTGACCTCCTTCAGGTCCTGGAGGTGAGACCTGAGTGTATTATAACAATATTATTTGTGTTGAGTCACTGTTATTTATTATTATTATTATTTTTAATATAAAGCCTGCAAATTGAATTATATAAAATGTGTTTTGTTTTTTATTAATATTGATATAAAGAGAGCATAAACATTGATAAATAAATAAATAAATAAATAACAAATGACTGACTGTTCAAACATTTGGAGACAGTGAGATTTCTATGTTTTTGAAAAGTCTCTCATGCTCATCAAGGGTGCATTTATTTGTTCAAAAATACAGTAAAAACAGTAATATTGTGGAATATTATTACAACTGATTTTTTAAGTACATCTTAAAATTAAATTTATTCCTGTGATGCAAAGCTGAATTTTCAGCATCATTACTCCAGTCTTCAGTGTCGCACGATCCTTCTGAAATCATTCTAATATGCTGATTTGCTGCTTAGGAAACATTTATTTTTATTATCAATATTGAAAACAGTTACGCTGCTTAGTATTGTTTGTTGAAAACATGTTTTCAGGGTGAATAGAAAGAACAGCATTTATTTGAAATAGAAATCTTTTGTAGCATTATGTTTTTATTGTCATTTTCCTTGCTGAATAAATGTACTCTTTCAAAAAAAAATAAAAAATCTTACTGACACCAAACTTTTGAACAGTAGTGAATACAATAATATTAAGATTAGTATATCAAATAAGGTTTTATACATCACCTAATCATGAAATCACGAAGTAAGGAGAATTCGCAGTGATTTGGGTTTTCAACTACAGAGATTTAAAAAAAAAGTGTTTTGTCAGAAAATATGTATCAACACTGTACACAAGTACAAATACACAAGGTTGGTTTACTGTAAAATAGCTCATTCTTTCTACACAGTATCTTAAAAAGATACCTTGAAATTGACTGTCAATTTGACTGTTTGGTCAAGTTAAATTGTTAAAGCTGCCCTAAGTACATACTGACAGGGGGGAAAACATACAGAAAACATGCAGTTTCGTTTTGTAACCTTTTGGGATTTAATTTTTTATAAAATGTCAAAAGGTGACAAATAGCACCTGAGAGAACTGGAGAACGTCATCTGATTGAAAAAGTGATTAAAATTCCTTATGTTCACATATTTGTATTATTTTGTGCAAATATACATATAAACCTAAAACATAATCCTCTTGGAAGCAATTTCAGTCCATGTTTTAAATGCAACAGAGAGAAAATGCACCTAGTATAAAAAATGACCCAAATATTATAGGTTTGTTTGCCAGCTGTGGGAAGTTCTCATCAATTACTCTAGGATTTGACTTCAGTTTCAAAAGTTTCAAAACTCCACTTATCTATTTTGTTATAATAATAGAACCACAATAACAAAAATAAATATTTTAATCTAGCTTGGCACAGTGAAACAAACAGATAACTTTTTTTTTTAATTCCAGAAATCTGCATTAAAGGTTTGAAATAACACAGCAAACACTTCTGCCTACTCACCCTCCACCACTCCCCAGGGTGTCTTCCTGCCCAAAATTCGTTTGCCATTGGCCTGGTACTCTTTATCACTTCCTACCACGGCAAAGGGCATTGCCTCCTGTAATGCACAGATTTAATGAGACAAACATAATGTGAAAACACACAGACCAACAGATGAGGGATGAAAGATGAGATAAGAGAGCTGTGAGATGTGAAAAAGAACAGCATGCAAGATGTGAGACGTGAGAAGTTCCCCTTACCCTGATCTTATCATTATCACTCTTATCCTCCATGTCTTCATCAAACTCCTTCTGTGGATAACACTCAATCCCACACGCTTCCAGCTCCTTCCTCACCTACAAGAGATTATCGTAAACTGTAATTAATCAGCGTGAGAAAAATTACTTGATTTTGAATCACCATGTGAATCTCTTTCATTCTTACCTTCTGTTTAAATTCAGTTTTCTCATCAAGAGTGAGTGTGTCCGACTTGGCAATGACAGGAATGATGTTGACCACACGACTCAGATGTTTCATGAACTCAATATCCAACTGGCGAAGCCTGTGAAAGGGGAACGAGATATAATTAATAGACTGATAGAAGCAGATTTTATTACAGGGCCACTGGCCTTTCTGAGGTTCACAGTTTGACTAATAAAGCTCAGTCAAGCATTACAGCTGAATGAACGCTCACGCACACGGTCTTAAATCAACACAGCGGCTTACACAGCTGGAATACACTACACAACTTTTTTCCCAGATTTTTGCTCCAATCTGCAATCTGGACAAGTCGATGCAAGTTGTCGAAAGTCAGAGCCATTCGGCAAATTTGAGATGACAGATTCCACAGAAAACCATGTAGAGTATGATGATCACAGACTTCCAATTTTTAACAACAGACTATGATTCTATGCAGTCTGACGATATCAAACATGTTTGATATTTTGAGCCAATTTTTTAACACATTTTTTTTTCATTTGTCATGCATCTGTGTGTTCAGAATGACCTCAAAGTCTGGTAGTGTGTGATCGTCAGATGCCGATTTGTTCCTCTGTAACCATTTACAACGTTGGCAAGTTTTAAAAACTATTCAGATTTCATTAAATATTCAATAATTCAATAATTAATGAAGCTGCAACTGCAAGCATTTTTCAACTATTGACAAATAATAAAAATAAATCTCAAAGATATTAATACTCCAGAGAAGCACACAGAATCCATTAACTTATTGGTGTTCTCGTCAGAGACCAATTTGGTTAATTACAGTTAATAATATGGCACCAAAATGTGAGCTGATTCAGTATGTGATTAGCTGTGGCTGATCATATACTATGCTGTCATATATGATGAAAAGATAAACTTCAATACATACTGATAGAATCTGGTGCAAGTATGTGAGCTGTTTTACATGGTATATGAACTAAAGTAAAATATTCCTATGTAATTCAAACTCACGAGTGTCCAGTTGGAGATATGAAGTACAAGCAGCAGTGTACTCTGGTATCAGGGATGCGTTTCTTGCGAGCAATGTTGACTTCTTCCTTCAAAAATTTCTCGTATTGTTCATTGATGTATTTGGATATGGGCTCCCAACTCGGAACACAAAGGAAAAAAATTCAACAATGTTGCATGTTGAGAACTGTGTTAGAGTACATGAAACGTTGAAACAGCAAATGAAAAACCAGACTAGACCAAACAGTTTGTTTATAGTTCGTTCAGAGTTTGAAACAGCTTGAAGTGAACGTTCCAGAAAAGTGGTTAATTTCTTCTGTTCAGTCCGTCTTGGTCAGACACAAGTAAAAACACACATACCGGAGAGTTACTTTTTAGTAGAAATTGAAGTTGTAATTCTACTTGAAACCAAGTGACACTGATGCTGTTATTTCATGTTTAATATGATAAAGCCGCTTGCTTTAAAGCAATCTATTGTATGAAGTTCTACATAAATAAACATGACGTGACTTTACCGGAGTGCTGAATTACAGAGCTATTGCAAACATACCCACATCACTCTGATAAGATCAACTTCTGTTTTCTCAGTGTTGTCATTTTTGTTGTGTATTTGTTTCGTTATTGAGAGGAAAGCATGCAGCACATATTTACATATTCATCTAAATGCCTCTCTCAACAGCATGGGTGGCGTCAGAATATTTGCAAAAAAGTATACCACTGCTCACGTATTTCAAACTTCTTTTTACCCCAAGCGAAAAATTTAAAAGAAATATCGTTTTAAGCTTTGGTTCTGTATGAATAAAAAGCTGCATAAAAGGCAACATTAACACCCAACAGCCAATGCAGCACTATTTCTCTAAGGCATTTGAATGACAAAGAAAATCACTGTGATTCATATGATCACTGAGGGCGTGCTGCCAAAACACACTCACATTTGGCATCCCTACCAGCAATCTGATTCTTGTCTGTGCAAATTAAGTGCAAATCTGGAAGTCAAAACACTAACCCTCACACTTGGAACATTTTTGTTCAGTTTTTGATGCCAGTTAGTAACAGCCAAAATTAAGCACACAACTGACCCCATTTATTTTATCTGACACAAATGCATGTCCTCAGTTTCCCAGATGCAGTGATGAAGGATGCACTGGCATTTTGGATCATATGCAACAACTAAATTAGTTAAAAATAGCTACCGGTCCTCTGGCTTTAACAGAGAAGTCACAAATAACACAATACTCACCAATTTTCATTGTTGATTTGGTCCCCAAAACCTGGTGTGTCAATGACTGTTAACTTCATCTTCACCCCTCCTTCCTCAATCACTGCAAAATCAATATTTATCAAGCTACAAATGCAGTAAATGCAGCCAGTGATTGTTTCTGTGACAGGATATAGTGGTTCAGTGTCACAAAATAACACCACCTTTGTCCATATCATGAATGCGGTCCAGTATTGAATCGACACCACTGACTTTTATTATATGGACAAAAACAGTTGAAACATTCTTAAAGGGGCAGTTCACCCCAAAATAAAAATTCTGTTATCATTTGCATTCCAAACCTAATTTTGGAATGCAAAATTATAAGACTTAATGTTCTAACACAGTGGTTCTCAATTCCAGTCCTGGGCTACCACTGCTGAGCACATTTTGTATGTCTCTCTTATCTGACGCTCTTGGTTCAGTTCATGGATCTCCCTCCTAACGAGCTGATGATCTGAATCAGGTGTGTTAAATAAGGAAGACATACAAAATGTGCAGAGCAGTGGTATCCCAGGACTGGAATTGAGAACCACTGTTATAACACAAATTAAGATATTTTTAATATTTTTAATGAAACCTGAGAGGTCAGCTAAAAGTCCAGGTAAACAAAACTTAGAAGATCCAAAAAGGTCATAAAGGCATCGTAAAATGAATCCATATGAATCAAGCGGTCTAATGCAAGTCTTAGATCTTCTAAGTTTTGGTGACCTGGATATTCAAAGCAAGTACAGAAACCTCTTAGGTTTCATTAAAAATATCTTATTCTGAAGTTTAACCAAAGTCTTATGGATTTAGAACGACATGAAGGTGATTAAATGATAAGTTGTGATTTTTGGGTTGAGGCGAGGGGGCGTGGTTCAGTGAGGTCTGCAGCGGGACAGAGGGATGGGAAACGAATGGTGAGTAAGTAGGTCAGTAAGTGCAAAATGACAATCACCTGTGTCTTCTTGCAGTAATTGGCATGGAGAGACTGATTAAAAGCCACCGGGAAACAGGAAGTGAGAGGAGGGAGACTGACAGAGGACACGTGTGTGTCGAATGCTCTGGAGAGCTGCCCGTGGATTTATTTATTTTGGGACTGAGTTTGTTTGAAGCACAGTGAGCGCGACTTTGCCTTAGAACTGTGAAAATGTTCAATAAAGATCACGAGTCTCAGTAAAGCTGACCCTGACCTCTTCCTTCCTTATCTGAACTACTTTCCACTGGTGCCGAAACCCGGGAAGGAAGAAGGGATGGTGCCACTGTCGTGCAGTCCCTGTCAAGTTCGCCGTTTGCAGAGGTTATCCAGTCGTTTGTGGGACTCCAGCAGGAACACCATCAGGCGCTGCTGGACATGCGGGACGACCAGGAGCGTAGTTTCCATGCCCTTGTCCAGGCACAACAGGAGGACCGCAAGCTGTTCCAGAGCTGGATAGACCCGGAGGTTCAGGCAGGAGGGGCTCCACCACCAAACCCAGCCACACCCACTCATGTGCCTCTGAATAAGATGGGGCCGCAGGACGACCCCGAGGCCTTCATCTATCTCTTTGAGAAATCAGCAGAGGCATGTGGGTGGCCACGAGACCACTGGCTATTGTGCCTCATTCCACTTCTCTCAGGAGAGGCACAAGTGGCAGCCCAGCAACTGCCTGTAAAGAACCTCCTGGTCTTTGACGACCTGAAAAGAGCCATCCTGCAGCAGGTCGGCCTGAGCCCAGAGCAACATCTGGGTGAGAGCGGCCGGCCCTTCATGATGGCTCAACAGCTCTAGCGCATGCTGCAAATGGCTGTTGGCTATGGGAAGCGACATCGAGCAGATCATCGACCGTGTGGTACTGGTTTATCAGTTTATCGCCTGTCTCCCAAGGAAGACAGAGTGGGTCCAGTGCCACCGCCCGACGTCACTGGACCTGGCCATTCAACTGGCGGAGGACCAGATGGTGGCGTGCCCAGGGGTCGGCAAATCCCTTCCAGCTGCCTCTCTCTCTCTCTCCTCCCCTGGTTGTCCTCCCTCTACTCCCTTGGGAGCACCGCCCAGGGAGGTGAGGATGGACAGTGCTGGTGCCACGTCAGCTCATTTTCCCCTGCTCTCTCCACATCAATCCCTTGACCCACTTCTTACCACTAGGGTGGCGGGGAGGTCTGGGCCGGCCTGTTGGCGCTGTGGGGATCCGGGGCATTTTATTGACAGGTGCCCAGTGATGGAGGTTGGGACACTGGATCCGGGTCCCAGACGCCCCACAGGCTGCCTCCAATCAAGCTGGCTTATACCAAATACCTGTGAGTATTAAGGGGTTACTTATCAGGCTTTGGTGGATTCAGGATGTAACCAGAGCACGATTGATCAAAGCCTGATTCAGCCCGAGGCACTGGATAAAAGCTGCATGGTTCAGGTATGGTGTGTGTACGGGAATGTGGTGGAATATCCGATAATGTCCACTGTTATTCAATTTCGGGGACAAAATCACAGTGTAGTGGTTGCAGTTAACCCGTGCCTCCGACATCCACTAATTTTGGGAACAAATTGGCCCCCGTTTAGTGAATTATTGGGATATTTATGTGTGGATGTCTGTTGTGGGAAGAGAGAACATGGGAGGGTGGGTGGTCACACAGGTGGGAGAGGCTGAACCGGGACCCTTGGCACAGCATGATGATTTTCCCCTGGAACAGTCTCAGGATGAGACATTAAAACATGCTTTTGAACAGGTTCAGTCCATCGACGGTCAACCTCTCCAACCTGCTCGTCCCCTCTCCTATCCATATTTTGCTATTTTAAAAGATAGGTTGACACAAGACACTCAAGACAAAACAATATACAACCCAATTATTAGTACCAAAAAGCCGTCTGTTCCAGGCGGCTCACTGTAATCCTATGGCAGGACATTTTGGACAGGCAACGATAATAAATCGTCTCATGACCCGATTCTTTTGGCCTGGCATTCACGAGAATGTGTGCATGTGGTTCACGGCTTGTTGTGAATGTTAGCTGGTAAATCCTTCGATTCCCCTTCGAAAGAATTGGTATGGACCTCATCGGGCCATTAGAATGATCTGCACATGAGCATCGCTTTGCATTAGAGCTGCTGGACTATGCAACACAATACCCAGAGGCAGTGGCACTCCACAGCATTTCCGCAAAAAAGCGTAGTGGACGCACTATTTCGTTTGATCTCCTGAGTGGGAATCCTGAAAGAGATTCTCACTGATCAAGGCGCGGCGTTTATGTCACGAACATTATGTGAACTAAGAATTATTGGGCATTAAATAGATTTGCACCAGCGTCTATCACCCACAAACAGACGGCCAGGTGGAACGATTTAATCACACATTAAAAACCATGATTCGAAAGTTCGTTCACAAAGATGCCAAAAATTGGGACAAATGGCTGGAACCCCTCTTGTTCGCTGTGCGAGAGGTTCCACAAACCTCCACAGGGTTTTCCCCCTTTGAGCTTCTTTATGGACGTCAGCCCCATGGGGTGTTGGATATCCTGAGAGAAACTTGGGAGGACGGACCTTCAGAAACAAAATTCAGTATGTGCTGGACCTGAGAACAAAACTCCACACTTTGAGGTGGCTCTCTATAGAGAATTTGTTACAGGCCCAGGACAAACAGAGCCGGCTGTACAACAGGGAAACCAGACTACGTGAATTTGCACCAGGAGATAAGGTACTTATTGCTTCCTACGTCTAGCTCTAAATTACTCGCCAAGTGGCAAGGACCTGTTGAGGTCACACGGCGAGTTGGGGATCTCAATTATGAGGTGGTTCGAATGTGCAGGAGGGGGGCACATCAGATATATCACCTCAACCTCCTTAAAAAGTGGACTGAGGCGGAGTCAGTGTTGTTAGTGATGGCAGTGAGCGGAGAGGAAGATCTTGGGCCAGAAGTGAGCACCAAAGTTCAATCTCTTGCTCTGTCCCCAGGAGGAGATCGCCTCTCGCCTTCACAGCTCACTGATGTAGCTAGGTTAAGCAGAATTTGCAAACGTGTTCTCGCCCCTGCTTGGTTGAAAAAATCTCATTCAGCACCATATTTAGACCAAGCCGGGCGTGGTGGTGCGCAGCTGGCCGTATCTTTTACCTGAACGCAAAAAATGTGGTTCAGACTGAATTAGAGGCGATGCTAGACATGGGGGTAGTAGAAGAATCCCACAGCAATTGGGCAAGCCAGATAGTTTTAGTGCCAAAAACGGACGATTCTGTGTGGATTATCGCAAGGTGAATGCTGTGTCGAAATTTGATGCATATCCAATGCCGTGGGTTGATGAATTGCTTTATCGGCTTGGTACAGCTTGATTTTGTTTGACACTGTATTTAACTAAAGGGTATTGGCAGATCCCCTTATCGCCCATATCCAAAGAAAAAAAAGCGTCCACAATGGCATTTGGATTGCACCAATTTGTTATGCTTCCTTTCGGGTTGTTCGGGGCACTGGCCACTTTTCAACGTCTCATGGACATGATTCTCCGGCCACATGCTGCATATGCCGCAACCTATCTGGATGACATTATCATCTATAGTAATGATTGGCAGTGTCATTTGGGGCATCTGCGTGCTGTCCTGGGAGCGCTGAGACTGTCCGGATTGATGGCCAACCCCAAGAAGTGTGCGGTTGGGCTGTGGAGATCAGGTGTCTGGGCTTCCACTTGGGTCACGGACAGGTGCATCCCCAAATTAGTAAGACGGGAGCAGTTGCAACCTGCCCAAGACCCAAGACCAAAAAGGAGGTGAGCCAGTTCCTGGGGCTGGGGGGATATTACAGAAGGTTTGAGCCTAATTATTCCGACCTCACCAGCCCACTGAATAACCTCAATAAAAAGGAAGCACCAGATCCGGTCCAGTGGACGGAGCTGTGTCAGCAGGCTTTCACCCAGGTAAAGGCTGCTCTGTGTGGCGGACTGCTGTTCCATTCTGCTGATTTTCTCACCCTTTTTTGCTAAAGACGGAAGTGTCGGATAGAGGGCTTGGAGCGGTCCTGTCCCAGGAGATAGAGGGAGAGGAGCGGCCGGTGCTGCACATCAGTCAGAAGCTCTCTAAGAGAGAGACGAAGTACAGCACCATTGAAAAAGAATGCTTGGCGATCAGGTGGGCCGTTCTCACCCTCCGCTATTATCTCCTGGGATGGGAATTCACTCTCTGTTCAGCCACGCACCCCTGCAGTGGCCTGAGTCAGGCGGTGGGGGTATGTGGAAAGGGGGTCGTGGTCCAGAGAGGTGTCTGCAGCAGTAGAGAGGGACTGAAGATGAGCGGTAAGTAGGTTAAGTGCAAAATGACAATCACCTGTGTCTGCTTGCAGTAATTGGCGTGGAGAGACCGGTTAAAAGCCACCAGGAAACAGGAAGCGAGAGAAGGGAGACTGACTGAGGACTCGTGTGTGTGTGTGTGTGTGTTGTGTGTGTGTGTGTGTGTGTGTGTGTGTGTGTGTGTGTGTGTGTGTGTGTGTGTCAAATGCTCTGGAGAGTTGCCCATGGATTTATTTATTTTGGGACTGAATTTATTTGAAGCGCAGTGGGCGTGACTTTGTTTTGGAACTCTGAAACGTTCGATAAAGATCACGAGCCTCAGTAAAGATGACCCTGATTTCTTCCTTCCTTATCTAAACTACGTTACATGGGTTAACTATTTTTTTAAGTCAGACATGTTTATCTAGACACAATGTCATGATGATTTAAAACATTTCCCACCTGACACCTATTTTACACCTACATTTCAAACACCATAAGAAAAATATCTCACAACGTCAATAAGAAATAAATATCTAGCCTTTTTCTGAACACCATTTGGATACATATGATATCATTTAGTTTGCCAGCTGTTCACTTACCTATAGGGGATTCACCAACAGCTGGCCTCCTAACTTTGCCTGGGCACAACACATGCCAGTCTAGACACATCTTACTCAAAAGCACATATGCTTTAGGTCGCCACTGTGCTACAGGCCCTGGTGTGTTGATTACATCAGCAGTAACTAAATGAGTCTTTCTTAATTAGTCCATGATGTCTATTTCTGTCAAGTGAAAGGTCTGTCCTTTAGCAACCAGTGCTTAAAAGGTTTCCTTGAACAAGCAACGGATGCTGTTGTGAATCCTTGACACAATGAGACACAGTTAAATGTTTAGAAGTCACATGATCAGTATGCTCTTACCATGAGATACAGATTTAATCTCAACAGTTTTTGGGATCTTCTCGTCACGACTCCAGTTTGTGCTCCTCCTGCTCACCTGTGACTTAAAGAGAGTATTCACTAAAGTAGACTTCCCAAGACCACTCTGACCTGGAGATAGAGAGAGAGAGAGAGAGAGAGAGAGAGAGAGAGAGAGAGAAAGAGGGGAAATGGTAAGAAAGTGAAAAAAGTAAAAAGTAAATGTGAACAAACTGCTCTCCCACCCACCAACCACCATGATGTTGAAGTCAAAGCCTGTCTTCATGGTCTTCTTCCGCATCTGCTCGATGATGGTGTCTATTCCGATGTATCCAAGCAATGCAGATCCTCGACCTGACCCTTGACCTTCACCCCCCGTTCCTTGGGGTGAAGGCACAAAGGGAACGCTAGAAGGCGGGGCCACATGAGATGGCTTAGCTGGGACGGCAGGTTTGGGTCTCACTTCAGGGGGCACACTTTCTGACATTTCTGTGTGAAAGAGTGAATCATAAACAATCAATACATTTAATCAGGCAAAATGTTATTTCACTATAAATGCTACACTGTGCCGCCATTAAATCTAGTAAAGTAGATTTATGTGATCATATATTTAAGGTGCTGCAAATTATCATTTTTTACTTTATTTGTATTATTTATTTTATTTGAAGGTAGTATTTAACTACTTAAATATACTGAATAGTGAACTTTTAGATGAAAATAATGTAAAGCAAAATATGACTTAAAATCATCCGTTTTTATTTATATTAATATTATTATAATACAAATTTTATTTGAATGTAATCAGTATATAACTACATTCAAATATTCTGAATATTAAACTTTAAAATGCAAATCGTATGCAGCAAAATACATTCTACTATAATTATGTTTATATGAATATTAGTTATGATAATATCATTTTAAATGTAAGTTCTATAAACTACATTCACATATTCTGAATATGAAGCTTTTGCAAATAATATGCAGCAAAATATGACTTAAAATTGTTTTGTTTATATTAATATTTGTTATGATAATATTTTTATTTGAAATGTCATTTCCAATTTAATCTCTAATATGACAACATACGTATGTGGATCACTGTTTATTTTGTGTTGTGAAGCAGCATATCTATGACTCTGTTACATATGCTGCTATATATTTTCAAATTACACTGCACAGCATAAATCTTACAATATAGAAATATTAGTTTTACCTACACTTGACTAAAAGTCAATGGCTATCATCAACTGTTTGTTTACCAAATTTTTTAAAAATATCTTCTTTTGTGTTCAGCACAAGAAATAAACTCATACAGGTTTGGAAGTGGATGGTGAGTAAATGATGACGACAGAATTTTAAAATTTTGGTGAATTATCCCTTTAAGCCACATTTATTTTTGCCTAAAGGACAACATAAGTAAAAAAAAAAAAGTGGTACAGCTTACCCCACTCTACTCTGTTTTGCATTTACAATATGTTGTTGTTTAGAAACAATAGGATTTGCTGAGGAAAACCACAAAGATTATACATCAGTGAATAATTTGTTTTACAAATCCTTTGTATGCTATTGTGATCTAGTGCTCCTATTTCCCAGCCTAGTCCACTTCAAATGCTCCACTGAGTTGTCGGCCTATATTAACACACATGCCACCCAAAATCAGCAACAAATAATGAATTTACAGAGGCCACTCAACAAATCTCTTTATCGGATTAATCACCCATGGTTGGACCTTTCTCACGCACCAAGACACTCTTTAAACACCAACACATAACATGAGAGGTTTCCTTCAAAGCGACAATGATGTGCGTCTTTCAATAGAGAATAATATTAGTATTAATGGCATTTTAAACGCTACTGACAGTTTAAAGGACGGGAAGGCAAACATACACACATTACCCTCCCCGTTTGTTCCATCATGTTTTTACCTCAAAAGGATTCGTATAATAATCAGAGGGAAACTTACCGATCCGTGTTTTTGTAGCGATCGAAGGATATGTTTTATTTTTCGTCCTTTTTCTGCCTCTCGCTGTTTTACAGTCTATTGAAGTATAAGTAAACTAAGGCAGGAGTTGGACAGACGTTAGGGAATGATCATGTGTTCAGGTACCTCTCTCCCTCTTTCTTTCACCCCGTCTCTCGCCTTTCTATTCGCAGCTCGATGCACCTCAATCCTTCCTCCACCCATTTTTTTGTTACCAAGGAAACTAACGGGAGACTGGGTGATGCAGTGCGCATGCTCAGTGCACGGGTCAAACTGAAATTAGGGATTGGGGTCGCTAGGTGATTTTTGATATTTTTCCGGCACTCTGCTATTTAAATCGTTGCCGTTTGTCTATGTTTGCTTTAGTAAGCTACATTTGTAGATATGTTTATATTAAACATTACAATGCATGTTGTATCAAGCAGAATAATTAGACTAGGCTATTACAGTGGCTAATGATTAAAAACAGGACTGGTGAATAGTGTAAAACAACGTGATATACAATGACTTTCCTTAAGGAATTTTTTTTTCGGTTAGAAAATATATGATAATCAAAAGAATATATATATATATATATATAAATCAATGTTTGGAGCAAAATAATTAATAATAATAATAATAATAATAATAATAACTATCAACTAACATCTATTCCGTTCTGCTGACGTCATCGAGTCCTCTAATTTTCCAACCACCTTGTTCCATCCAACATTTTGTCCTCATTGAATATCCTGAAATACATCATATTATGTAAATAAAGTCGGTTTTATATCAACTTAAACTCACAATACCACATAACTGTACAAAACAAAAGATTAATTTTGATGAATTTAAGATTGCGCATTTTATGTCATCAAAACTACTCACATTTCACGACTGCCTGCTTGTCTTATGCACTCTCTTCACATGTGAAGTGTTTGTGGCGTATTCAGTGGCCACCGAAGTGCCGTTGAGCCTCAGTGTGTCTTTTACCTCATAACTGGGTTATCTCACTATGTTTAGACAGGCCTGTGCTTGATGATAAGGCAGAGTCCCTATTTTGCACACTATACCATTTACAGTTTGTCCAATGTCATCTATATACAGTATCATGGCTTATATTCAGCAAACACTCACATATTAGGGTTTATATGGTTCAGATCTCTAGATACATATTGAGTATTTAAAAAAACTGATTTACCACAAGCCTTTTTGACTTGACCTTATATTTATTTGGTGATATATATTATATAGCATTGTCCCTTTTGGACACTGACGTCACATTAATCACCAGTGTTTATGTTACATGATCCCAAAGAGCTGACTGTAGAGATCATTAATGTTGTATGAATTCATATTAGAGTTACAGGCTAGTAGCATTCCATTAGTAGCCTAGTATTAGTAGTAGTATTCCATTCAAAATTTTCCTGATGAAAATGCAAGTGCTCGCTCATGCCAGGTCAGTGCGATTCAGTTGCAAAGGTGTTCTGAGTGATTTTAGCATGTTGCTGTGCAACTGCTAAGGTGTTCTGGGTGATTTTTAGCACATTGCTATGGGGCTGATTGCAAATTGCACAGTGTTCTGAATTATTTTTAGCATGTTGCGAGTATTTGCTAAAGTGCTCCTTGTTATTTTTAGCACATTGCTATGTGGCAAGGTTCTAAGTGCACATTGTTGCTAAAGTGTTCTGAGTGATTTTGTAGCATGTTGCTAAAGTATTTAGTGTGATTTTTAGCACATTGCTATTTAGTTCCTAAGGACCTAAGGTGCATTTTTTTAACGTTGCAGTGCAGTTTCTAAGGTGTTCTAGGTGATTTTTACCATGTTGTTATATGGTTACAAAGGTGTTTTGGTTTAACCACATGATTTAAGGTATCAAATTAAAGTATCATATTGTGCACTTAAGTACAAATTTTAATAGGCTTAAGGGCTGGTTCAAATCTCTAACCCTAAACATCAAAATACTAACTGTGCTTCTTGCCCAAACATTTAATTACAAGTTCAAGTTTTCCTCCCTGATGCGTGATACTTTACATGCCTAGGCTGTTTATATACTAAATTTAAACAATGCCGCTATGTATATACAGTACATGCTATTTGGGATTCTCATGTCTTTAAGCAGCTTTATATACAATCCTTTTAATGCAATTCCAGTAACTTAGCTTTGCACTCACCTGTAGACATGCATTCTTCAAGACAGGACTCTAAGTCTGCTCCACTCCTCATGTCTGCGACTACAGATGGCTGTACTGGTGGGGGGTCTTCTTGGTCTGTTAACCACGAGGAGTTTATGTCTTGAAATCTCTCACAGTCTGTAGAATGAAGTGTGTGTTTGGACTCTTGTTGTTGATCTAGAGTGAATGGACACTGCGGCATCCATCCAGCCATGGAACATTTCAGCATTTCAGAGTTTGTGTGTGTGTTTGGGCTGTCCGAGAGGTCCGGGTGAACAGCTGCATAGCGTTTCTCTCCAACAAATTTAGATGGACAACTAGTCGCACACTTTTTGTATAACCGCGAGCCTCTGTATCTTCTTGCAAATCTGTTATCTTCATGCAAGGTCGCTTCGCTTGAAGAGGATTTAGAAGAATCTGAATCCGAAAAGCTGCATCTATTTTGGGATGAAATGCTGCCATTCCTTCTCGTGTTCCCTGTTTGGTTTGAGGAAGATCTTCTCCATGCCTGAGGAGTTTTGAAGTATGTAGGTCTACTGTCAGATGTTCTTTTGATCACAGGTCTACAGATTCGGCTCAGCTGACCGCATTCAGTGGATGATCTGTGACTCTTCAAAGGGAACTGGAAGCAGCTCATCTGGCTGCACTGACCTGATGTTTTACTGTAGCGGGATGTGATGACAGCGGTGTCTGTTTCAGAAGCTGCAGACTGAGGCCTGATCTTTGGTTTAGACTCTTGGTTGTCATTAGCACTGGTTTGATTCTGTTGGGAAGAGTTCATCATCATATTACTTTCATGAGAACGATCATTGGTTGCATTACAGTCCTCTGAAGCTCTGTCTTGAAGCTCTGAGTTGGATGAAACCAGTGCACTGTATTCCTTTGGAGAACTTACATTGTCCAGTTCTTGAAAAATATCCTTTTGGTTTGTGATACTTTTAGGTGATGAGATTGGATTTGTAAGTGCTGACTGTGTGGAGAGTTGTCTTGTTCTTTCAGCTGAAACTTGTGGGTGGTTTTGAGGTTTCCCACAGCTCCTCTCACACATCATGGTGGGTCTTATTATCTGCTTGGCTGCCCCTAACATTGTCTTTGAACGAACAGGTTGTTTTAACTTCTCCGAAACAGCAGGATGTCCATCGCTCTGAATTTGTGGGTTGTTCCCTTCACTGCTTTTCTTGATCTTCTCCAGATTAGAAAACTGGGCACCAGAGTTTATAATCCTGCCTGTTTTAATCAATCCAAGCCGGATTCGAACTAGAGTAGGGTCTTGGGATTGGCGCTTCTTTTGATAGCTAGCTAAATTTTGTGGTCTGAATGCATTTTTTTCAACATGTCTGAGGTTTTTAGGGCTTAAGCTTTCAGACATTGAAGACTTGGTAACTCCCCTGCAACAGATGTTCGAATTTTGCTTTAGTTTATCCTGCTGTGGAGGTCTGAATGGATCTTGTTGTAGGCCAGTTTGCTTTTTTTGACCCCTCGTGTTGGATATGGGGATTGATCTCACGCTTCTCTCAGCGGATAAAATGGGCATGAATCTAGACATTTTGTTTTCTACTGGCCTTGCTTTACCGCGTATATCAGCAGAATGTAATGGTTTGTTTTCGTCAGTTGGTAGCACTCTAATTGTTGTGTCTAATTGAGAAGTAGTCTTGACTGACTTCAGTTGTGGTGAATTTAGGGATGTATCCACTGTATTGATGATGCTGTAGAACACAGAACAGTCAAAATGGACAAGGTAGCATTAAGTATGATGAATAAACTGACGTTTTTTATAGTCAGATTTTTTCAACAGAGTCAAATATTGTAAAATTAAAGACATTCGCAATATGTAATATTAGGAAATGACACAAGATAATGTAGTATATTGGGACAGGGGTTCTCAAACTGGCATCTAGGGACCCCCTGGGGGCGCAACAGGATTATAGGGAATCCATAGAATTTTTTTTAAATGTATTTTTAAGGATTTAAAAGTTAACTGTAAAACTGTGTTTTGTAATGATATTTAGAGTTACAATTTTGTACAAATAAGTTTTAATTTAACTGAAAACTTTTCACATTAGGTTTTTGTATCAAATATAGTGGAGAGAAAAATAAACACTCAACTTAACACCAATTAATTTTAATTATTTGCTTTGATAGAATTTTTTTAGTATTTAGTTTATAATATTATGTATTATTGTATATTAGTATTTAATTTTACAAAATGCAATGCTTTAAAGTATCATTGTTTCTCACACAGGAAAAAAACGAGTCTTTATATTTTAGGAAGGAGGTTCCTCATGATGGGATCTGCAAATTTGGGAATCCTTGGCATCAAAAAGTTTGAAAACGTCTCTACTGAGTGAAACATACCTTTGTGGAGAACTATCAATCAGGTTCTGATGTTCCAAGTTTTGCCCGGTCTGACTGAAGGAGGAAATATGGATGGGCTTTTTTAAGACAAAAGAGGGGGAAAGAGGTATGGGACAGGGGGACACTCTAGTGGGTGAGGTAGATGGGTCACAAGGGGGACAGGGAGACAGACGAACAGGAGAGTACGATGAAATAAAGTGAGAAGATGGACTGAGATGAGAAGGAGAAGTGGATAATGGTGAGAGATGGGAGGGAGAAGAGCCTGAGGTAACTGGACATGGTGAAAGACGGGAAGGGGAAGGAGAAAGAGGTATACGACTTGGGGAGAGTCTTGCTGAGGACAAAGAGGGTGAGTTGAGGGGAGACCCAATAGGTAATATGTTTCCAGTTGGATCTAGTTCCCTTGGGTTCATTGCAGTTTATAACACAGCCTGTAAGATTTCATAAAAAAACATTTGAGCATGTAACAAAATATATAGTAAGTAAAATTACGAGTTCACTGTAAATAAAGAGAACCATGACCATATTTAATTCATAAATAGAATTAAATATGGTTTCCAAAGTCAATTATTTCAGTTATTTCACTGAATATGCAGAAAAAGGGGTTGATTATTCTACTAAGGCATATAGTGAGCACATCAAATTGAGAAAAGAATATGTAATATGACTGACCTGTGATCCTGTGGTCTGTTTACTGGAAGAGAGAAGCGAGAGAATGACGGGGGAAGAGTGCGTCAGGAAATGGTGGGAACTAGACTTACATTCCCTCCATTCTTCTCATCTGAAGCTCCACTGTCTCATTCACCCACTCTCTTCATATCATACCCGCTAAATGGCAGAATTTGTGAAACTCCAAAATTAAGTGAAAACATGCAGAAGAGAAGGATTTCTTGACCAGTTTGTGTTTAATATAATAAAGTAATATTTGCAAGAGGGAAAAAAAACATGTGACAATTCATGATACAATAATCCACTATATTGCGAATGCCATTATTATATATGATTGTCCAAAGTATGATTATAACCAACATCTTAACACCATTTTAACCCACATTAAAGGGACAATTGCATTTTGTTGACAAAATTGGTGTGAATCTAGATGTTACAGACCAAAAATAATCTAAGTGACACTAAACTACTGGCACATGAAAATAACTAAAACTAATAAACTGCTAATAAACACTTCCAGGGCCTCAGAAAAGAATGCTAGCCCACTAATAAGACAATTTGAACAGTGTGTTTTTTAGTATCTTAAAGACATTGCAAAAGTTAAAACATCTACAACAGATGATACGACTAAAATCTAGTTAGCATTCTTAAAAAGAACGAGTCTTGAACATGCTTTTGAAATATGGCACTTTTTATATCAGAAGTCAGTAACTGCTGCACAGTTTCCAATATTTCTACAATTATTTAATGACTAATGACAAATAGCATGCTGAGTATTTTGAGTTCCCTACTTTACTCTTCACTTCACAGTATAATGTATGTATCTTAGGACATGGGTTTTCCAGGTTTTTCAGGCATGTTCTAAAATGTGACCTGGAACATGACCGTCATGACCTGGAAACATTCCCTCTTGTTTGTACATTGTTTGCAATGTGTTTTCACACAATACACCCTTCACATAAAAGTCAAGGATGTTCCACCAGTTTGGCCGAATGTCACCAAAATTTACTCTGACGCCAACTTGTGTGGGAAGCATCGCTGGATGGCTGTTTTATGTCATACAATGATCCCAGTAGAGCAGTGATAGATATTGAGGTTATTTTTTCTTTCTTTCTTTTTAAGTTAGATTAATTTATTTAATGTTATATTAATATAAATTGTTAATGATGCACCGACATTTCAGCAACTAAAAATATCTGGCTGAAACAGCTAAATAAATAAATGCTAGAATAGCAATACATACTTTTTTTTTTTTTTGGCTGAAATATTGAGAGACGGCTCATTGCAAAAGATCTTTATGGTTTATCACCTGAGTACACAACAACTTGAACATAAAAAAACCACGTTTGGTTACCCAAATTTAATTACCAAATTTCAATTACTGGTTTTCAGCTAAATTAATACTTTATGTGTAATAATTTAATGGTTTTGGTAAAAATTTATTTTAATGCATCATTATTCATTCTATTGATAATAATATGTGACCCTGGACCACAAAACCAGTCTTAAGTCGCTGGGGTATATTTGTAGCAATAGCCAAAAATACATTGTATGGGTCAAAATTATTGATTTTTCTTTTATGCCAAAAAATCATTAGGATATTAAGTAAAGATCATGTTCCACGAAGATATTTTGTAAATTTCCTAATGTAAATATATTAAAACTTATTTTTTGATTAGTAATATGCATTGCTAAGAACTTCATTTGGACAACTTTAAAGATGATTTTCTCAATATTTAGATTTTTTTGCACCCTCAGATTCCAGATTTTCAAATAGTTGTATCTCTGCCAAATATGGTCCTATCCTAACAAACCATACATCAATGGAAAGCTTGTTTATTCAGTTTGCAGATGTTGTATAAATCTCAGTTTCGAAAAATTGACCCTTATGACTGGTTTTGTGGTCCAGGGTTACATCTGTTCATTTTAAATCATTTTAAGTGCCCTAGTGGATTCTGGATCCCTAGTTGAAAACCACTGCTGTAGAGACAGTTTTCATGGTTAGTTTTGAAATAGCTGGGGAATACATCTAATTTGGTTGAGATTACAAAGTTTAATGCAAATAATATTCTTTGTAAATATAAATGAATCGAGTTCTGCAGTGTATTGTACTATTTTGCTCTGTAATCTGATTGCAGATCATTGCATATAACTATAGAAACCCTGTGAAAAGACAATGGATTTTGATAAAGTGGCATCAATATACAGTATGATTTGGCACAAACGTCTCATTGCAGCATCCACACATGCCCTATCATAACAAGGCGTTGCTGTCGTCATCTCTGCAGCATGTTTGTCTTATGGGAGCCAGCGGCTGGTGCCTCAGTGACTTGTTGCTCCACTTGTGAGCATCTTGAAGACCCGGCTCCAGAAAATACAGACACGCTCCGAAACCAGCCAGGACCAGGACCGAGACCAGCAGATAGACGGGGACGAACCAGTCCAGAAACATCCAGGGCATCGTGTTATCTCAAAAGTATAGAAAGAGAGAAACAGAGAGACAAATATTATTCTCTAAATGAGAATGCACCTGTGCACTGCAGTATATGAAATGCTGCATAATCCAATATCAAAGTATGTCGGTACTCATACTTAACAGTGCAGCAGGTTCTGTCAATGAAGTACAACAAAGAATGAAGATAAAGTACAATGAAGATGAATTACACTAAAAATTAATCATACTTCTACAGCATGCGATAAAGCATCACTTCCACACATGCACATGTTTATCATATGTCTCTACATACCTGTAGTCTTTCCTTGATCGTCTGTGAACTGGCGCTGTAGTTTTGGGTTTTAAGTCTCAAACCCAGGCTAAGCGGATGGAATCGTCTAATTAAAATGCTGAATAACGAAGCCAAATAGCAGCAGGCAAAGCTATGTGGACAAAGACATTTTATTTTAGTCAGTGCTACGGAATGAGGGCTTTTCTCGCACCCTTGCTTTCGTGCTCTCCTTGTCAAAGCTGTTCCATCCCATTCCAGTTGGGGGGGGGGGTAACCATGGAGATATCTCTGACGAGGAGAGGGTCAGAGCAGAAGTTACATCATTTTTTTGTAACCCTTTCTTCTCAATCTTGCTCTCACATTCCTAATAATTTCAAGTCAAACTGAAACATGGCAATTATCAATGGAAATTAGAGGACGTTTTTAGGAGGAATGTTATGTTGTATAAATGTTTTCACATCCCCAGAATGGTTAGAATAACACACAGCATTGCACACATCAAGGATAGTTCACAATTCTGTCATTATTTATATTTTAAACCTGTATGACTTTCTTCTGTGGAACAGAAAAGAAGAAATTTAACAAAATGTCCTTGCTGCTCTTTTGCATACAATGAATCGTGGGCTGGTACATTGAATCTGTAAATATAAAAAAGATCATAAAAATTATTCATATGCTAACAAAGCTCTCAAATCGAATATTTACAACATATGCATAATCAAATTTGGCATGTCATTATCTGTAATGAGACTATTCATATTCATTTTATGGAAACAGATTTTGAAGAATTTTGGTAACTAAAATGTTTCCGTTCCCATTGACGTCTATCATATGGACAAAAAAATTAATAAAATAAAAATACATTGGAAGTCAATGGGAATCAAAACTGGTCATCAACATTCTTCAAAATTTATTTTGTGTTCAGCACAAAATTTGGGTGGACTATTCCTTTAAAATCTCCTTTTGTGGTGTATGAAAGAAAGGAAATCATACAGATTTGAGGGTAAATGATTACAGAATCTCATGTTTTTAACATGAATGACACTTCCCAGAATAATCTTCCCAAAGCAATCTTTCTTGCACACACACACACACACACGCAAACTTGGGAGTTGCTACATGACTAGCTTGAGGTGAGCAATGCCTGACTGAATATACATAAAGCAGATTTATAAACACAAGCACACAGAAATACAATCTCATCACAATAGCTCCCATTACACAGTTGTTGGCCTTCAGAGTATCATGCTATTGATAGTCTCAAATGCAGTGTTGGGAAGGTTACTTTGGAAATGTAATAGGTTACAGATTACAAGTTACCCTATTTAAAATGTAATAGTAGTGTAACTTTTTCAATTACTTTATTAAAGTAATGTAACTGATTACTTTTGATTACTTTTTGATTACTTTTCTACATTTCTAATGAATGTTTATTTGCAACTGTTAATCATTTTCAAACATTTACACCATGCAGGGTTAACCTTACAGTAGTGCTCAACACTGTCAGACTTTCAAAATCCTTCATCACTTGAATTAAGATGATCAAATTTGAACACATTCACCACAAAATCAAACTTTAGAACCGCCTTTTTGAAGTCCAATGCAGATTTAAAATCATAAGAAATAATACGTAACGCCGTTACATGTAACTAGTTACTCCCCAACACTGCTCAAATGTCAGGCAAAACTGAGCAGCACTGACCTACATATGAGCACAAGGCAAATGTGCAGCTTTCAGCAAAGCCTGAAGGAAATCAAACACACAGACACATATTCACAGCAATCTGCACATTCACAAATACAGCTGATGCAAACACATACACTATAGTTGCATACAGTAATGTATTTGGACACTTGAAAATGTCACACCTAAAAATGGCCAAATTTCGGTGACAATAAAATATCAAACCAAGTGGCACCTGCAAGTAAATTTTGCTGGACCTTTTTTCAGACCCAGTTTCACTCTTATGAAATATTTCTGCAATTATTTTTAACTAACAGTTATCACAGTGATTTTAGTGAATATAAAGTGAGCCCTTAAGTTGCCCTTAAGTTAACACAGGTGTAGTTCGTCACTTTAAATAAGGACACTAACCTAACAAACAAGCATGTGTGTGATATAAATAAATTTGGTTTAGTATTTTTATATATACTACTATTCAGTAGTAGTAGTTCTGGGGTCAGTAGGATTAAAAAAAAAAAAAAACTTATTCAGCAAGAATACAGAATACAGAATACAAGAGTGACAGTCAAAGCATTTATAAAGTAACAAAAGATTTCTATTTCAAATAAATGCTGTTCTTTTGTACTTTCTATTCATCAAACAAACCTGAATAAAGTGCAACTGTTTTTAACATTGATAATGATAATAAATGTTTCTTGAGCACCAAATCAGCATATTAGAATGATTTCTGAAGGATCATGTGACACTAAAGACTGGAGTAATGCTGCTGAAAATTCAGCTTTGCCATCATTTTAAAATATATTCAAGTAGAAAATAGTTAATTTAAATAGTAATATTTTACAATATTAATGTTTTACTACTGTGATTACTGTTTTCTTAATGTATGCATAAAAGCACCTTTCAAAAACATAATTACCGACCATAAACGTTTGAACTAGTGTAATTCAATAACATTCATTCATTTTAAAACCTGATTTAATTGTCTAAATACTTTTTTGGGCCACTGTAGCTTCAGAATTTATAGTGACAGACCTATTACCGTACTTGCCCCAATAATGGCACAAAGTCAAATTATTGCACAAATTACATTACACACTTTAATCTTTAGTTTTGCTTCATCACAACAAAAGTAAAAACGAACAGATGTTTTAGTTAATATTTACTATACATGCTTTCAAAAAAAACTTTAGTTTATCACATATAGCCAGCTTCTCTTTGAATAGATTAAATCTAGTAATGCATAAAGCCAGTTCAGCACTAAACCTATTTTTTGAATACTGATTAATGTATGTCAGCAGCATTTATTTTGCCAATGTAACACGGTCCACATCTCAAAAAGCACCATACCTACTGTGAGGTGTGAATGTGGTCACATCAAGCTGTGAGGGAGATTTCCAGCAGCAGGTACTGAACATCTTGTTTAAAATGGAAGACAAATGGATAGCGAAAATACTGGAAACGTTCTGAACGTTTTCTAATAAAACACCTTTTGTAAATTGAAAAAATTAATTTGAGGTTTTTGATGCTTAAAGCATCACAGTATCATACAAAATTACGAGAATTGGTTAATGTTGCGAATATTTTTAATCAGTATACTTCATTATTTGAATAATTTGAATTGGCATGTGTGTGCTATAATTTGGAAGACTGATTTTCTGTTTCGTCAGTGACTGATTTTCTGTGTGACTGAAGAAAATCAGTGATTATGGAGGCTACAGACTCAGGTTTGTTGAGGTGAATGTGATGATCCCCTTCTATGTTAAGAATGGTGGCCTGCAGAGGAGTGAGAAAGATATTTCTGCTTAACAACAGACAGACATTTTGCACTTATGTTTGTGTGTATGTGTGCACATCTCACTTTTTGATCAACCCAGCTCTTCTGAATCAAATCATCATATCCATTAGGTAGAGTAAACGTTTTGAATAGACCGTCCTTTGCCCTGAAGAAAGACACATCTTTCCTTATGAAACAAAGCGGCAAATATGTCACAAGACATGAATGCAAGACACAAATGCAGTCCGATATTGTATAAAACTGCTGTGTGGATAAATAGTGTTTTTAACTGTAGTTCAATCATGACAACTCTCGGAAGATTTTAGCATGGTGATGGATATGACAATGTTAATGTATTTGGTCTTGGCGGAAAAGATCTGCTACGCTGCTGCTGAATTGCTGCTGCTGTTGGTTATTGCTGTAGTTGTAGATTATTTCTGCTGCTGCAAGCAAGTACAGGAACTTGCTACTGCCAATGCATATGGCGATACGGTGCCATGAGTATTTAAGACATACTGCTGCTGCACAAATAGCATATAAAATAACCCATAGCAGATGCATATGCAGCATGAACCAATCAGCTTGTGCCAAGTCGTTTAACTCTCTGAATGTCATCAGTTACGTTAACACAACGCCAGCCTGCGCCATCTAGAGTTTCATGACTGAACTATATATTTAAAATGTACTTAAGCCACACTTAACATGCATTCATACAATTGTCCGCAGATGCCACTAGGTTTATATATATCTTGTTATCGAATACAATGACATTCTGGCATTTTGTATTTGATTTAATGCTTTTTTGGGGCCAGTATACTGTACATTATAATGTTGTGATGATGCCTAAATTGACTTTTAGCATTTAAATTGACTGATTTTCACTTTTAGTTTTTTTATTTAGAATTTATTTAGACATAATAAACAAATATTATAGAATTTAATATCTGCCAATTATTGGTTTCTGGCCATAACATGAAAATAATTATCTTATCAGTACTGGACAGAATTTTAATAATCGTGCATCTCTAATTTTGAGCATTGTGGATAAATGTGCACAGTGTTTCTCTTGAACACTATGAAAACTTGCATGTGTGTGTGGCCAATGCATATGGCGATACGGTGCCATGAGTATTTAAGACATACTGCTGCTGCACAAATAGCATATAAAATAACCCATAGCAGATGCATATGCAGCATGAACCAATCAGCTTGTGCCAAGTCGTTTAACTCTCTGAATGTCATCAGTTACGTTAACACAACGCCAGCCTGCGCCATCTAGAGTTTCATGACTGAACTATATATTTAAAATGTACTTAAGCCACACTTAACATGCATTCATACAATTGTCCGCAGATGCCACTAGGTTTATATATATCTTGTTATCGAATACAATGACATTCTGGCATTTTGTATTTGATTTAATGCTTTTTTGGGGCCAGTATACTGTACATTATAATGTTGTGATGATGCCTAAATTGACTTTTAGCATTTAAATTGACTGATTTTCACTTTTAGTTTTTTTATTTAGAATTTATTTAGACATAATAAACAAATATTATAGAATTTAATATCTGCCAATTATTGGTTTCTGGCCATAACATGAAAATAATTATCTTATCAGTACTGGACAGAATTTTAATAATCGTGCATCTCTAATTTTGAGCATTGTGGATAAATGTGCACAGTGTTTCTCTTGAACACTATGAAAACTTGTGTGTGTGTGTGTGTGTGTGTGTGTGTGTGTGTGTGTGTGTGTAAACTCACAGCAGTAGCATCACTCTGGCTTTAACTAGTGACAACATGTGGAGGCACTGTTCCATATTATTATTCACAATGTTTTTCTGAAACAAAACCAAAATTATGAAGTGTATAGTGTGTTTTTAGACATTCCTTCCTAAACACAAGACATTTTTATAGCAGAAACCACAACAAAAAAGGAATAAACTACTGTATATGATAAATATGAGTTTTTTGCAGATCGGTCACATAAATATGGGTCAAACGGTCAAACTAAATATGAAATCTTGTTATCAGTAATAAACAAACAACTGAAATGTAAAGGAATGAATAAATATATTGAAATGGCTCACCAAGTTGATCCTGAAATCTCTGGAGAATACAAATCCTTTAAGAGAAAGGAAGTAATTTAGAGAAAAAAAATAAAACGTCAGAAAATCTAGGTCTGTAGAGTGAGAATACAATTGCTGTACGTCTTACCTCCCTCAACTTCTCTGACAGCTCGCTCTAACAGAATGTCTGCAGACTGATCGGAAAGGGAGGGGTTTGCAGCCTTCAATCTAAAAGAGGATAATAATAATAATAATAATAATAAATGCAGTTCATTTGAACTTTTTATTAATCACAGAACCCTGAAAAAAGTGTATCACTGTTACCACAAAAATATTAAGCAGAACAACTGTTTTTAACATTGATAACAACAAGAAATGTTTTGCAAGCAGCAAATCAATATATTAGAATGATTTCTGAAGGATCATGTGATACGGGTTGCTGAAAATTCAGCTGTGCAATCAATATGAGGTGGACAAATGATGAATCAACACTTGAAAATGGCAAATATTTAGTTAAAGGGGAATAATTTGAAAAAAGCTTAAGTTGACATTAAATGGAAGTTGTGATCACCTTTATTTCCCTATTGTGACGTATATCAAGTGAAATGGTTTCTCGAATAAGAAAAAAAATGTGGGGTGCGACGTGATTTTGTCTAGGATAAATCATGTATAATAAACACAGCAATATTTCGTAAAAAATAAAAATAAAAAAAAACAGTTTTCCATTTTGAATTTTGGGTGATTTTAAAGACAAGACACTCAAAATGTGGGAAAGAATGTGGCTGAAACTCAACTGAAACAAGAACACTGATGTGCTATAACCTACATGTTTGTCTGTAACTGAATGTGAGGAATTCTTCACCTTTCTTTGGCTTTCCAAGACACTCAAAATGTGGGAAAGAATGTGGCTGAAACTCAACTGAAACAAGAACACTGATGTGCTATAACCTACACGTTTGTCTGTAACTGAATGTGAGGAATTCTTCACCTTTCTTTGGCTTTGTCATACGTGTACACCCTCTCTTTCCTCTCATCCATCTTGTTGTCATAGTGGATTTGATCATTAATCCCTTTCCTCATGTTCTTAAACATCTCAGTCTTAGGAAGGACAAATAAACATGTATGTTGTTATCATTGCCGCATGTATGTTGAATAAGAAGTCTTCTCTATGATTTACAAATAATGACTCTAACATGCTCCATTTATTGTTACCATTTGTGTTGGGAGGTATCCATAACTATCCAAGAGAACTACAGCATCAACCATCTCTGGGTACAAGGCACTAAACTGGAAAACCAGAAGGAACTGTTATCACACACTACATTTACACATTACAGAGACTTTATTTACTAAAACTTTTGTTCTCAACTGTTGCAAAAACCAATGCATAGCAAGCATAGCAAGATAGCAAAAAGTTACAAATGTTGCAAACTGTTGGACCTTTACAGCTCACTGTAATATTAAATCATTTAAAGACATTTTTGTTTACATTGCATCATTTCAGTACTGTGATAGGTTTTTCCTTTATGTCAAATCTGGGTCATGCAGTAAACCAGCTGAGAAACACTGTATTACACAACTATAACATTTACATAAATAGAAAAAATTATGATGGATACTCACTATTCCTGCCACATTCCCACCTGTTAAAGAAACATCAAATTATGGTAAATTGACAAATAAATAACCCAGTTCAAAATTAGTTTCCACTTACTCGAATGTCATGATTATTTGTTACTTATTTGTGAAATGTATTGATTTTTTCATTATAATTTCATTTATATTCCAGTGTTATCCAGTAACCATGATTATTATTTATTTTACATTTAAGTATTATCAATAATATGAATAATAATAATTATTAATAATATTATTATATTATTGTAGTTAATTTATGTTACTTCAAGACTGTGCATTAATTCTGATTATATATTTATGTAAGGTAATGTTAATGAATTGTTCACCTTCTTTTCTATATCTTTACCCACGCCTAACTCCTTAATTCATTCAAAGTTATTCTCAAAACACACACTTGTTTCCTACAGTGGAATATTTAAATCTTCGGTCTTAAAATATATTTGAATTAATTAAAGCTCAAATCCTAGAAATAATACTGCAGGTACTCAAACTTGCTCATCATCTGGTCGTGAATAAGGGTGACATTAGAGAAGTGGTGATGCTATAAATAGTAGGGAAATACGAAGACAAATCTGTGGCATTCCTCCCAGAATGTCCTTCTAATGCCCTTTTAGTGATCTACTAACAAACATTTATGTCATTGAAGAAAGGCTACAAAATATAAAGGCTTTACAGAGCACTACAATAACACAGCTTCACAATAAAATTATTTATCATCAGTTAACGTACGGTTTGCATAGATCCTCTGATCTTTCACACACAAAAGAGAACTTTGACCTCTATCAGTGAATGAAGTGTTGACTCACCCATACTATGTCCAATGATAGAGAATTGCTTCCACTGAAGAGCTGCAAACAAAACGAAAAAAAAAAAAATACAAAATCAGTCACACCTACAGTGTTTTAAATGGGTTTTTGCCTTGCTTTTCAGTAAAAATAACAAAATAATTCAAACAAGAACAACTTACTTTAGATGCAACACTGCATTATCTATTATGGCTTGTTTTCATTGATTGTATCTTGAATGTTTATTTTGTATTATTTCCACTTGTTTTGTTTTTTTACTTGCTTATGCATAAAACAAGTAAAACAAATTGCCAAAATGCACTGAAATTAAATAGCCTATACCTTTGACGAGTCTTCTTACTTCAAACAGTGTTGCTTCTCAAGTACATTTATCTTGTTCCAATGATTTTTAGATATTTTGATTGGAAAGTAAGGCAAAGATACTCATTTAAATGTTTTGGGTTTTTTTTGTAATGAAGATGAATCATTAATGGTTTGTAACAAAGGCTGAGTTGCTTCAAACCTTCTACAACTCGCCGAACATCTGCCACATACAAAGGGAAGGTGTAAAGGCATCCATCAGGCCTATGAGACGAGAGACCATGACCTGGAAAGTCAATGGCTACGAATCTCCAGTCTGGGAAAGATGTGGAGAAAAACAGAGAAATTGAGAACCAGTTTCACTTCATTGATATTTGTGGATGAGGTATGTAAGAATTAATTTATCCATGTGGACCTTCATAATGTTAATAAATCCTCTGGAATCAAACACTACACCTTTAGGAAGCAGTGGAATCAGGGTACTGAATGTCCCGCAGTTGTCAGCCCAACCGTGCAAGCACAGCACGGGACGACCATTAGAAGGACCCCAAACCTGACCTCTCACCTCTCCCCACGGGACAGTCATTCGAAACTCAGACGCTGTGTCAAAATACAGAGTCATAATTAGTTACATTCATAACATTCATGTATATCCTATAAAATATGCTCCCTAAGTGTATTTCAAAGTTGATTTTGAAGCAACTATGATGAATGTTAACCTATGTAAATTTTCAAAAAACTAAATATTAAATTGAATTAAATTAAATACATTTTCTTACCTGCTCTCCTCATCGTAGTTGTGGAAAAGTGTCTGAGGCTCGTGAAGGCAGGAAGCATTCTCACACCTTGCAGTGCAGTTTAAACCCCCTTACAAGATAAGGAGAAACTTATGTTTAATTGAAAAACATATTTGTAAATGTTCAGAAGGTACCCTAACCTTATTCGTCTGAACATGACATGCATGTAAGACATTCAGACTAACTTCACAGATGCAGAACAGATATAAAAATCAGATATAGAAGTATAAATTCTCATTCCTAAACTGTCCTGGAACGTGAAGAGAAAATATATCTGTATACAATATGTTAATTATATAGTTCCGCTTTCCAAATGAATTGCAAACTTACGTCGAGGGATATAAATCGCCTGTCCTCTTCAAGTTTAGTTACTATTTACAAGCACATCACGCACTGTAACGTTACATGCTGGCCAGTAACTTTTAAATTACTTTAAAATAAAAGTCGTTGCCGCTGAATCATCATTTCGTTAGAAAATGCTTTTCGAAAATGAAAACAACAAATAATGTACATTTCCAAAACTCTTACCACTACAAAACACTATGCTTCATTTCGAAAACGTAAAGTCATTGTTATTGTTATACTTTTATATTGAAAATATCTGGTCACAAGGGTAGTGTGAGGATTTCCACTAATCTTGGCTTCACGCTTCTGGAACTGAAACCCAAAACACCAGGTAAACGCTAAGCAATGAAATATGCTTTGATTGTGATACCTACCTGCTTTATAATTTCCTAATTTCTTTACAAGGTGGCTCGTTCGGTGTATTATTCAGTCCCTATATAATCAAGAAGCCACATAATGTAATCAGAGACCAGTAATTACACGATAAACGCAACAATGAATGACAAATCAATTAATTCTAAGGTTAACTGACATTTATGTATTCCTAAATATGTATTTGCAGATCATAATATGCTGGTTTATAACACTAAATTGTTTATATTCCAGGACTCGGGCACGTTCGTTCTTTAATTCAGATTGTGATTCAGTTTCGGTGTGGACGGAATGGAGGTGCGCTTCACGCGAGGCAAATCTGCGATCCTCGAGCGCTCGCTCACGCGCCCCAAAACCGAGGTGAGCGTGAGTGCGTTCGCGCTGCTCTTCTCTGAGATGGTGCAGTACTGCCAGAGCCGCGTGTACTCGGTGTCGGAGCTCCAGGCCCGGCTGGCAGACATGGGTCAAGGTGTTGGAGCCAGTCTTCTGGATGTTCTTGTGATGAGGGAGAAAAATGGGAAAAGAGAGACCAAAGTTTTAAACATACTTCTCTTTATTAAGGTATTACTGTTTATTTGTTTACAGATTGTAGATAATTTTTGGTTGCAGGAATAGTTCACCTAAAAATGTAAAATGACAGAATCAGAGATGTTGGTTTATTTAGATTTGGAGAAATTTAGCATTACATTATTTGCTCACCAGTGAATGGGTGCCGTCAGAATTAGAGTCCAAAGAACTGATCAAAACAGCACAGTAATTCACACCATTCCAGTCCATCACTGCAGAGGATCCACTGTTGAGCAAGCGATGTAATGCTAAATTTCTCCAAATCTGTTTTGATGAAGAAACAAGCTCATCTACATCTTGGCTGGCCTGAGGGTGAGTACGTTTTCATTTCATTTTTGGGTGAACTAATTCCTTCAAAGTTTACATGGCCTTTAGTGTTAATTCTGTTTCTTTCTTCCTAGGTTAACGTATGGAAAGCATTATTCGGAAAGGAAGCAGACAAACTGGAACAAGCCAACGATGATGACAAAACATACTACATCATTGAAAAGGAGCCTTTGATCAATGCCTACATTTCAGTACCGAAAGAGAACAGCACTTTGAACTGTGCAGCCTTCACCGGTGGCATCGTGGAGGCTATCCTAACCCACAGTGGCTTCCCAGCCAAAGTCACTGTCCACTGGCACAAGGGAACCACACTGATGATCAAGTTTGATGAGGCAGTCATTGCTCGTGATAAATCTCTTGATGGCAGATAGCAGATTGCTTACTTCACCGAGTCTCAAGTTTTAGCCTTGAGTCTGGAGTCTCAACATTGTCCCCCCCCCACTCATTTTTATAGCTTTGATAACAAATTCACTGCATCTAGCACAGATCTCAAAATAACTTAAAGTCTGTCTCTGGCTGTCCTATTTTTAATGATGTTACAGAATATTGCTGAGGACAAGCCACATCAACACAGTCACCTCATTAGTCCAGTGTAAAATGTAAAATTGACTGATGAAGGTGAAGGTTATTATCTGAATTTTACACATGTCCCATAATAAGACATGAATAAATTGTAATAAATGATAAATTAAATCATTATTGAATTTAGGCTTGGATCTCAGTGGAATTGAGTATCACTGCACTGTGAAAAAAAATAATTACATAAACCTTTAACTCTTAGTTGCTTCAGTATATCACAAAATTGTGCAGACAGTGTACATATGTCAAAATGAAAAATCTGAACTAGCGGTAGCAGAAAAGTTTTATTTACAGCATGAATAATTACATTTGGACTTCTTGATGTTTGTATTATAGAGGATTGTTCTATGTATGTGTAAATGTTTCATCTGTTCATGTTGTTTCATTTTTCATCACACAATATAATAAAGATTTTGTCAACCGCAAGGAGAGAGGAGGAAATATTGTCCCTTACAAAAACGTACCATGATAACAATATTTTATGCCTAAAAGCTGTACAGTAGTTACAATAGTTATTGTTAATACTTACATAGCATAATGATTACATTATTATTATGATTATAGATTTCCATAATAATTATAGATATTAATACTCTGACATAATGTAATATTTTGTCTGTTTTTCTTTTTAATGACAGTTACAACAGTTTTATTGCAGTACCAATAACTAGTAAATAGTAGGGAAATTTTGTCAGGAACTGGATTTAGCAGTTTTGTGTAATTAAGTGTAATCATGGCGTTTAGTAGTGTCTTGATTTCCTGTAAATGGTGTCTTGTTGTAAAAAATCAGCACAAACTGTTCCCTATAAGTCATATGTTTCACACTGATTCTTGAGTACTGTGACAAAACGGGCTACAAAACTGAAAAATAAAATAAAAATATGTTAAACATGTTCAGAGATGTAAGTTTGAGTGCAGGTTCCTGCTTCCATTTTCTCAAAAGGTATTATTTTTTTCACTCAATATAGGTCAAAACCAATAAAAAATAAGATACTATTCTGTATATATTGAAAAATCTAGCATCCACTTTAATAAACAAATCAATGAATTATGACTAAAGCATGGTTTCAAACTTATTTTCAGCTTTATTATTGAATCACCACAATATATATATATATATATATAAAATTAATAATAATAATTTATGCATTTAGCAGACGCTTTTATCCAAAGTGACTTACAGTGCATTCAGGCTATACATTTTGTGTATGTATGTGTGTTCCCTGGGAATCGAACCCATATATATATATATATATATATATATACAGTATCTCAAAAGAACTTGTATGGAGATTTTTCCATCTACAGATTTTTCCCTTTTCTCTGTAAATTAAGGGTGCACACTATTACTGAAAAACACAATCACTACTCAGCAGTCAGATGTCCGTATGCACAAAGACACATATCCCTAAACAAGACCATATCTGCAGATGAAAGCATTGTTTAATGTGAACGAGCACCTCATGACTACACCGCGTTATGCACGAGAAGCTGCAGAAGACACAGGCGCAAGTGGAATGTACAAAACATGCTGACATTAATTTTTAAGTAAATATAATGGGCGATATATTGCGTCACCAAACAGTATTGAGGTCATGTTCATATATTGCGCGATAAGTTGATATATTGATTATTGCGACAGGCCTACACGTGCTCAGCGTCATATCCAGAGGTTGTGTTTGGGAAATAGACGTATGAGTGCTGCCAGCATTGCTGCAGAGGTTGAAGCGGGTGGGGGGTCAGCCTGTCAGTGCTCAGACCATACGCCGCACACTGCATCAAATTGGTCTGCATGGCTGTCGTCCCAGAAGGAAGCTTCTTCTAAAGATGATGCACAAGAAAGCAGTTTGCTCAACAGTTTGCAGTTTGCTGAAGACAAGCAGACTAAGGTCATGGATTACTTCTGTGGTCTGATGAGACCAAGATAAACTTATTTGGTTCAGATGGTGTCAAGCGTGTGTGGTGGCAACCAGGTGAGGAGTACAAAGACAAGTGTCTCTTGCCTACAGTCAAGCATGGTGGTGTGAGTGTCATGGTCTTGGGCTGCATGAGTGCTGCCGGCACTGGGGAGCTACAGACCACTGTCTTGCTAAAGAAGCTGAGGGTAAAGGTGATGGATTGGCCAAGCATGTCTCCAGACCTAAACCCTATTGAGCATCTGTGGGGCATCCTCAAACGTAAGGTGGAGGAGGTCAAGGTCTCTAACATCCAACAGCTCTGTGATGTCGTCATGGAGGAATGGAAGAGGACTCCAGTGGCAACCTGTGAAGCTCTGGTGAACTCCATGCCCAAGAGGGTTAAGGCAGTGCTGGAAAATAATGGTGGCCACACAAAATATTGACACTTTGGGCCCAATTTGGACATTTTCACTTAGGGGTGTACTCACTTTTGTGGCCAGCGGTTTAGACATTAATGGCTGTGTGTTGAGTTATTTTGAGGGGACAGCAAATTTACACTGTTATACAAGCTGTACACTCACTACTTTACATTGTAGCAAAGTGTCATTTCTTCAGTGTTGTCACATGAAAAGATATAATAAAATATTTACAAAAATGTGAGGGGTGTACTCACTTCTGTGAGATACTGTATATATGAACAACCTTTCAAACTATTTTTATAATTTGTGACCGTTAAATATAAGAAAAACAGAACATATAAAACATAATACAGCTGTAAATTAAACTTAATATAGTTTAATATGTTTTAATATATGAAGGATAATGCGATGTCCTTTTTAAAATAGAGAAAATCAAATGGTACATTAGTGTTCTAGCATTCTAGTGATCATCTGATTTATTTCAAAGTAGAATTGAGAATACATCCACAAAGAACTCCCTTTTCCACTATCACATATCACTTAATGTGAATAATACACAACAAGCTCTGTTTACAGTATCCACACACACGCCAACACCATGAAAGTTTTATGGCACACCTCAGTCCGCAGCGTCAGAGTTTGTCACATGATGTTGTCTGGCCACATGATCTCATCGGAAGTTGCCTGTGCTGCTCGCGAGTGGACGCTTGTAAACATGCGGTAACCGGAGAGGAACCCTTCAATCAACCACTGAGGGGCAAAACAAGCCTGTTGAACAGATTCGGGTCCTGTTGTACTGTGAATTAAACTGGGATTTTAATGCCGACGGCCTCTACGCGGGATTTTAAATCGCTGACATGGCCGAGGTGGACGCGAATAAAGTCAATCATGTTTCCTCCGGTGAGTTTCGCTGTGTCGATGGGGTGTTAGACAGCAAGAGTGGAAATATAGTCCTGTATTTTTATGGAATGGAGTACAGAATAGTTCGTTTATTTTCTGTATTGTGAATGTGTGTATTATATATTGTGCACAAAAGTGGTTAATGCACAAAAATGTCAAAGACACAGGAGTCTAGACTGAGCATTAGTGGTCACGAGCGCAGTGGCTACTTTTTAGTCTTAGTCTCGCAATATTTTATTGTTCTAGAGGTAAATAAATGGCTGTTTTGGTATGTGTGTTGCAAGTGCCATTATGATGATTCATGTAATACTTGTCTTAAACTACTTTTTAGTCTTAGTCTCGCAATATTTTATTGCTCTAGAGGTAAATAAATGGCTGTTTTGTATGTGTTGCAAGTGCCATTATGATGATTAATGTAATAATTGTCTTAAACAGTCTTTCCTGTCCTACACCCTCAACAGAGCCCATAGAAATATTTCGTTTCGAGCATTGTGCAGACTTAGTGAACCTTCGTTCGTAATGCAGATTCGTGTGGTCACCATGTACAGTTTCACTTATGCTCAGGGCCATAACTACCATTGATTAGGATTGCTCCCCCCTAAAATGCAGAGTAGGCTTTTGTGTGGAGTTTGCAATGACTTGCATCTCTTACCTTTGTTCCCCTCAGGCATCCTTGCCTTTCCTGTTTGCGAATAGCCCTATTTGACGTTTGTTGAAGGATTTTGTGGTTTGGATGATTCAGTATTTCATCACGAGGCTGGATAGACTGCAGTGTTAGTACATGCATTGTGTATGTGATTTATTTTCCACTTGCTTGTTTTCGTATTTTCTTCCTCATTTGTGTTCCATTGGCCTTCTTCCTACAGTAACACCATAATGTGCTTATGGAGTCATAAAACATGCTGGAAATGATAACTACATTTGCCACCTGTTTTAATTTTCATTTCACTTGGTTTATAATGACCAAGTGACTGTTGGGCTGTTTTTAAGTAAACATTAAGTAAAAAAAACAAACAAAAAAATCTGGTATTTGCTTTCATATTTTTGTCTTAGTTCTTGGTCTATGTTGAATGTTATTTAAAAAAAAAAAAAAAAAAACATCTGCGTAATCTTTAGCAACTGAAAAGACTTTATACTGGTTATTTGATAATGTTAACCAATAGTCAAAAACCTATTTAGGATTTATTAAAGAAAATTTTAATTCAGTTTAAGTCTATTCTGTAATGTAATACCCACTTATCAACATCCATTTCTCAGTAATTATGCAGTTTCTCTCAAAAATATGTTTACAGAAAATTACGGAAGTAAGATGGTTTGCGATTACATACATTAATTCACGTTGTCTACAAAATAATAAATCAGTTGCATAGGGAACGTTCTCACAGAAAGCCTTTTCACATTTGCAGCTTTTCAATTGTTTTTCTTTGAAAAGCATGCGCAAGACGAACATGTTTGGCTGTTGCCCTTGCATCTGTTGCAGCACATAAAAAAAAATTAAAATGTGGTGCTTAAGTTAATAGAATTTAAACTTTTAAACAACATTTATTTTTTTAAGTGTTAGTGATTTTCTAAATAAATGTCTCCCAGTAGTCTTACATACAAGAAAAATATCTTGAGAATACTTTTTCTAGGGTTGCACCATTTTTTTTTTTTTTTTTACCGAAACCAAAATGACATTTTTCATTTAGCTAAAAACCAAAACCAAAAATAAAGTAGTCAGTCATAGTAGGCAATGAGACACGTCTCAATATTTCAACCAAACAAATTTTACATACTGCTATTCTATCATTATTTTTGGTCACAGTGAAGTGTGTTCTGTCCACAAAGCTTACAAGTTCAGCTGTTGTAGATTATCCATATTTTGTGCTGGAAAAGAATCAGTGTTTTGGTCAGCAATTTGACCCTTGGCCAAAATCAATTCTTTTTTTGTCATCTGAATTTTTTTTGGTTGCTGACATTTCAGTGCATCCCAAGATTTTCATAATATTTAAATTCATAATTGTGTGACCTTATGTACCCCCAAATTTTTACATTTCTTGTGTTGTGCGTGTAGTTCATGGGCGGCTCAGGCAGAATGACAAACCCTGATGGCATCTGTGATAGGGTTATTATAACATGCTGATAGTCATACCCTTGACTTATTGTGAAAGCAAGAGCGTGTGAGGAGCCAATGTATGCCTGTGCTCAAAAACATGGCTACCTGGAAAACTGGATGGATGAGATTTTTCAGTTTATTTTTCGCCATTTGATTGACTCTATCACTTGTAGTCTAAGGCTCATGAGTGGCTTCAATCACCCATATCCACTGCAGTTTTGCTTTTCCTATCACTTCACTAGATTACATTGAAATGTTCCTGTTATACAGTAGCAAGAATGTGGCGCATTTGAGGCATTGTGTTTTAAGGCAAGATTCCAGTGGCTCGGCTCTGACGGACAGACCGGCACACAGATTTGCTGCTAGATGAACAATGATGGTTTTGATTAGTGAGAACAATGAGAGCCAATAGGTATAGTTTCATGAACACTCTCAGTCTCTCTCCATTTTTACTTAATCATGCAGTCATTGGCAGGTCAGATGTTCAAGAAAGTAAAGAAATCAGGGAAATCACGGCAACTTGGATACTCAGTGTGAACAGTGCAGGAACTTAAAGGAACCCTATGAGTGCATTTCGTCCACCAGTCTGTACTTTTCTGCTGTGCAGTAACAGCATGAAATTTCCCATTTGTCAGCCCACACACGTTGTGATCATTCATCTCATTTAAGTGGCTGACCCACTTACTATTGTCTTTTGTATTTCACTTTCCGTTCAGCCTAGATTAGACGCTGTCACTCTGGATTGTGATTTATGAGGCATGAAAAATGGTGTTCCACCATATTTCCATTACATATGTAGGCGTGTAGCTGTGATAATCTCAATAAAACAGAAATTAATATGGCTTAATACCATTATCAAATCGTCTGTTATTTAATTATATAAATATATACGCAACACGTATCAAAGCAAAGAAACATGCACCAACCATCTTCCCTTAACTTGTAATGAGAAGCACTTATAAATTGGCTGTTGTCAACAAAAGAGATTTTTTTTTCTTGCTTTTTTTATTTTACAGTGAAATATTGCAAAATTTATATTTATTTTGTCATATTTTTATTTAGTAATAATATAATGCAATGTATTGCATTATACAATTTGTCCAGCCTACAAACACAGTAAACCTTTTTATTGAATTTTAAATCACAAACACAGTTTTTATCAGACAAATTGCAATTAGATTTTTCACCAAAGTGAAAAATATATAGCTTTGTTTGATTATAATTTTGGCAGTTCTTTGTTTATAGTCATGTAATTGAGATAACTGGTCATTGTGGTAGAGCTACTGCATAAAAAACACAGGACTGAATGCATCACTTACCATTTTGGTTTGAACAAAAATCTTTACAGCCACCACTTTCAAAAGTCATATTTCTGGTAGTTTCAGACTTAGAAGTGCTTTTGGGAAGTGTTTAGTCAGTGACTTGTAGAGAAAGAAAGAAGCAAAGCATATTTTTTGACTGTATTTTACAGAACAGCAGTACAGGAAGTGCATAATTAGGCAGTATTGAGTGAAAAGTGATATGTGTGGCCAAGTATGGTGACCCATACTCGGAATTAGTGCTCTGCATTTATCCCATCCAAAGTGCACAGACACAGCAGTGAACACACACACACCGTGAACACACACCCGGAGCAGTGGGCAGCCATTTTTTTGCTGCGGCGACCGGGGAGCAGTTGGGGGTTCGGTGCCTTGCTCAAGGGCACCTCAGTCGTGGTATTGAAGGTGGGAGAGAGTGCTGTACATTCACTCCGCCCACCTACAATCCCTGCCGTTATGAGACTCGAACCCACAAACTTTGGGTTACGAGTCCGACTCTCTAACCGTTAGATAATGTTTTGTTAAATTCACAGAGCTTTGAAACTGGAATAAAATCCAACATTCATTCACAAATCAGTCATGCTAATTTAAAGATGTGTCCTTGACAAACTAACCAAGCTAACCAGCCTTAAGGCCCTTTCACAAGACTCGCTATGGAGTGAAGCATTAAGATTAGCTGCATTGCAGGTCAACGATGAAGGCTTGGCAATTTTGTATTCTTTTCGAGAGGTCTTTGACAATCTACCCAGCCATGGTTTCAAAGCCTTTAGAATTTCTCAAGTGATCTCGCATCACTTTAAAGAAGAGAACGCTCATTAGATCTCAAGTTTCGGGTTGTGCACGTATAGGCGATCTCTGGCTGACGTAGAATGAAGTTCATGTCCTAATTAGGCTCTAGTTGAGGTCATCTTCTCTTTCAGTCTGTCTGTCACTTTAAAGACAAGTTCACCATTGTGTCCTGGTGATCTAAGTATGAACTTTGATTCTAGGGTAAGCGTAATTTATAAGTGTAATTTAAACCTTGTGATGCAAAGCTGAATTTTCAGCATCATTACTCCAGTCTTCAGTGTCACATGATCCTTCAGAAGTCATTCTAATATGCTGATTTGCTGCTCAAGAATCACTTTTTGTTATTGTCCCAGTTGAAAACAGTTGTGCTGCTTCTTGTTTTTGTGCACAAACTGTGATACATGCTTTTCAGGATTCTTTAAAAAAAAAGCATTTATTTGAAATGGAAATATTTTTTATCATTGTAAATTTCTTCACTGTCATTTAATCAGTTTAATGCATCCTTAGTGAATGAAACTATTGATTTATCTCAAAATAAATCAGTAAATATAAATAAAATGTAAACATTTATGTGAATGTAATTGAAAGGGTATTAGAATAGGAGTTTTGAAACAGAGACAATTTACATTGTGTTGTATCCCACTGGTACTATCTGTGTCTTTCTTTCTCTTTCAGAAGAGGATAGGCTACTGTTTCCGGTGACAGGCTATGGTTTGAATGACTGCAGGGATGAGTATAGCAGCCCAAGGCCGTTCCCAGTTGCAGGTGGCTGGATAGGTGCTGACCAAGAAGAGGAAGCATTGCGCAGGAAGTTAAAATATTTCTTCATGAGTCCCTGTGAAAAGTACCAAGCCAAAGGCCGAAAACCTTTTAAACTGGTTTTGCAAATACTGAAGATTCTTATAGTAACTATACAGGTATTTAAAATGAATCTCTTTTCTTAGAATTTCTTTCTAGTGTTATTTTCTTTCTACAGCTTATATACTCACTAAAGTAAGCATTGCAGCTCAAAGTCTCAGTTTTACCCCCAAATTGTTCTTTAACCACTATGATGTGCCCTACTGTGGGCCCATCTAAATTAACCTTTGGTTCTGCACTCTGAAGTATCACAGAGTTTCATAGGTTGGCTAGTAAGCATTAATTAGTCTTGTAGAGTTTTAAGCCACACTTTGAAACCAAGATACCATCGTTCAGTGCTCACTGAAAGGACATTTTTAAAATGTGGCCCTTACAAAATATTCAGCTGACTGATACACAAGAATAAATAAAATAAATAGAATAACAAAACTATGAGTGTGTGTGTGTGTGTGTGTGTGCACACAATAGAACAGGTAATGTATCAATTTACTAATTCATATGCTTTGAGGGATATATTTAGGTAGTGAGCTCAGTGTAGTCATAACATAATTTGGCTTACGTTCAGCCTCTGTCTTCTGAAAGTATCTTGTTTGTTTGGCTGTATAACTGCGTAAGTGTATTTTTTAATGCATATATACTTTTTATGAATAACTATATTATTCATCTACAGCAGCTATTCTGCCTTTCCCAGCTGGAGTTTGGCCACGAGTGGTCATGTTTATTTTTATATGCCTTGTATAAAGCCTATTCTTCTCACTTGTCTTTCAGTACCTGGCTTTGCCGGAGACGACAGTGGGCCGTTATGCGTATGTGTACAATGTCGGTGTGAACGGAAGTGCGCTGTCTCTGTGTCAGCAGTATTATAAAAAAGGCAGGATCGACCCAGCTAACGACACCTTCAACATCGATCCGCATGTGGTCACAGGTGAGTTTTTCAGCCTCTTTTTCCTCCCAGTTTGTTCCTGTTCTTATTTTAGTAATTGTTTTAACCAGAACAGATGTTAGGATCAAGTAGGATCAAGGCAAAGATTTAATGAACTTGAAATATTAATTTTCTAGCACTTATAAATGCTCCGGTTACTTACATAATCTCGGTTCCCTGAGGACAGAGCGTTGCGTTAATCACACTATGGGGAAACTCCTGTTTACTCTGATACTGAAGCCTGATTTGATCACGCTCTTGTAGCTGCACGAACTAATGGTGCTTCAGCCCACCAAAAGGGGTGGAGCTGACTGCTATATAAGTCAGCTCTGAGTGCCATTTCATCAGAATATTTCGACTGAAGCGACAGTTGTCAACTCGCATGCAGCCTTATAGCACGGCAGCTCACGCAATGCCCGTTTCCTTATCTCAGGGAACTGAGGTTACGTAAGTAACCGGAGCGATCCCTTTCGAACGGTCTCTCCCGTTGCGTTAATCACGCTATGGGGAATGCATCCACTTGCGCCATGCTATAAGGTAATCCATGCCCGCACCTTGGCAGAATCGATAACTGTCCCCAGAAAGACTACTCGCTGACTGGAAGACAAGCTTTAACTCTTGGCTAAATTGATTTTCAACCCAAGACACTCCTGGTGGCTGAGCAGCAGCAACCTGTGAGCGATGAGTTCCCGTTCTGATCTGGCTAAAACCAGCCAATCGTCGAGGTAATTCAAGATGCGCATTCCCATCTGTCTCGGAGGGGAGAGAGCCTACACACTTCGTAAAAGTGCGTGGGGCCAGAGACAATCTGAATGGCAGGACTGTATATTGATAGGCCACTCCCTCGAATGCGAATCTCAAGAACGTTCTGTGCTGGGGGGCTGTCTGGATGTGAAACTAAGTGTCTTTCAGATCCACCAATATAAACCAGTCCCCGGTGCATACTTGCACAAGGATCAGTTTCAAAGTCAGCATCTTGAATGGCCGTCTCATGAGTGAGCGATTCAGATGGCTGAGATCGAGAATGGGCCTGAGCCCGCCATCTTTTTTGGGAACGAGGAAGTAGCGTCTGTAAAAGCCCAACTCGCTGTTCGCTAGAGGAACTGTTTCTGTTGCATGAACTGTTTTGCATGCAATGTTTGCACTTCGGAACATGAGCATCGCTGTCCCGTACCGAAGTTTGAATAATACCTCTGAAGCAAGATGGCCTGCGAGCGAATTGAAGCGAGTAACCTCGTTCTATGATGTTTAGAACCCAACTTGACATATCTGGGATAGCTTTCCATGCCTGAAGCCGGATGGGAAGTGGTCTGAGTTTTTCAAGCATTGTTGAGCATAGGGATGGAGAGCGGGCGTGAGACTTCTTCAGTGAGACTCAAGCTCTCGCAGTGAGAACATTCTGCCTCGGTGAGCACAGCCTCTGCATGGGCGCTGTCCAGGCAGGCGATGCATTCACCGTACCCATCTGCATCGTGCAGGGGTTACCTGCTCGAGCCACACTTGCGGCGCGACATTTGCAACAAAGTTGCAGTGGAAATTTGCTCAGAAAATATGCTCTTTTTAAAAGCCGGATGGTCACAGGGGAATGCGTCGAGCTTCTTCCGCTGCCGGTGGCTTCTTCTCATGGCGGTGAGCAGGAGGCTGAGCTTCTTTCTTCTCTTCTCTTCGGCTTCTTGCTTGCAGAGTCAGCGAGGAGATGATCTTTGCCACTGAAGGAGAAAATTGTGACGAAATGGCACTAAGAGCTGACTTATATAGCAGTCAGCTCCACCCCTTTTGGTGGTTTGAAGCGTCATTGGTTTGTGCAGCTCCACAAACGTGTTCAAATCAGGCTTCAGTATCAGAGTAAACAGGAGTCTCCCCATAGTGTGATTAACGCAATGGGAGAGACCGTTCGAAAGGGAACTCATTTTTTGGTTCGTTTATTAGTCGATGAACTTGATGAAACTAAAATATCTTGTTATTTCCTCTTTTGCACATTGTTTTGCACTTGCAGTTCCTTGTTACTGAGTGTACCGCAGGAATCACTTTCTAATGTAAATCTAAAAGAAATCTTGCTGTTGACCAAACTTGTCTCCTGATGACTTTGTCAGTCACTGAGGCTGGTTTAGTTGGTAATGAATTTCTCTCTTCCTCTCTGTAGACTGTATCGGAGTGAACCCATTGTCCGCTCCCACACCAGGTCTGGGCCTTGATTACAGGAACTTCACCCTCAAGTTTCACAAGTAAGTTAAACTGGATTTTTTAAGCAAGTTGTTCCTTCTCAGAAATTTCCATTGATACTAAAACTCTGATATTAACAAACTCTTTCTCAGGCTCATTAATGTCACCATACAGTTCCAGTTGAAGGCTATAAATCTTCAGACCATCATCCACAATGAAATTCCTGACTGTTACACTTTCTTCATTACGGTGAGTTTCCACATAAAATGCTGCTGCTTTCACTCAAGGAAAAAAAAGACCTAAAATATAAATGTAAATATTTGAAGAAAACAAACCCTTTAACAGAGCTGTTAATGGAATATAAAAATATAATACAAAAATATAAAAATATGAATTATTTAAATATGTCATTTAAAATGTATATACTTTTTATTCTTTTTAATAAAAATAAAAAAAATCGGTTTCAGCCCAGTGTATCTAGATTTTCTGTTTATTTATTATTATAACTTTGTATTTATATTTGCATATATAGATCTCATATAGAAAAATATAAAAAATATATCCTTTAGTTTTAAGCAGTATGTCTAGATTTTTTTTCTAATTTGCCAAGTATGTTAGTGTATAACTAATAATAATTCATATATGTCATTTATTTATTTATATTCGTAGAATTATAAAATATTAAAATGCATTATTTAAAGAATATGTAATTTTAAATGCCTATAAAAGAAAACTATTTATCTGTCATTTTAGTTTTGACCCAGTATATCTACATTTTCTATTTCCAATTTGTAATTTATAATGTATTTTTAAAAGTAATGTATTATTTTGAGCATAACAATGTTATATATTTCTGTAAATCTGTCATTTTAGTTTTGACCCAGTATATCTACATTTTCTATTTCCAATTTGTAATTTATAATGTATTTTTAAAAGTAATTTATTATTTTGAGCATAACAATGTTATATATTTCTGTAATGTTTATGTAATTGATCCTATTTTATGTTCAGATTCTGCTGGATAACAAGGCCCACAGTGGTAAAGTTAAGATCAATCTTGATAATCAGGCCTCCATTAAGGAGTGTAAAGACCCAAGTGTGTCTGGACACGGTAAGACTCAACTACCTCACATCATCATTTTTGTACATTGTGGATAATCACTATATATGCTTATACTCATGCTGTCTCTCTGTCTCCAGCTGATAGTTATGCTCGTGTGTGGTTTGACGGGGCCGTTTTATTGGTGTGTGCTTTCTCTCTGCTCCTCTGTGGTCGCTCTATAATCAAAGGAATAATTCTTCAAAATGTAAGCCATTGTATCAAACAAATCCACATTAATGTGATGATCATTATATAGCGAATCCTGTCCTAACATTCTGTCTTGTATTTTCTCTTCAGGAGTTTGTGAAGTACTTTAAGACCTCTCTGAAGCGTGATGTTTGTTGGGGAGACAGAATGGAGTTTATTAACGGATGGTATATTCTGCTCATCATTAGCGATGTGCTAACTATCACAGGCTCCTTCATCAAGATCGGCATTGAGCTAAAGGTCAGTCAGCACAGATGACTGTCAGCTTCAGAAAATTTACATTTTGAAATCTTTATGTATATGGATGCATTGCATTGGATCGCACTGATACTTCATGATACTTTGTTTTAACCCTCAGAACCTCTCATCCTACGATGAGTGTGGGATCCTCTTGGGCACCTCAACATTATTGGTTTGGGTTGGAGTTATTCGCTACCTCACCTTTTTTCAGAAGTACAATGTGAGGAAACAAACACATCCACACACCAGTGTTCATGCAGTTACACATTTCACATTTTCCTTGGTCTTTAGAGCTGAATTCACTATGATTTAAAAAAAAAAAACATTATTTCTTAAATTATTTTTAACAAGGTTGCTGATGTTTCTAGATTTTCACTTTCATCACCTGAAAATGAACGTAAAATTCCTGCCTAACCTTATTCATACTGCACATTCGAGATATTAAATATATTTGAATATATTTTAAATATATCGCTACCAAGCCTGGAACTTGAATAGATGTATTACAGTTCGTTTTTGTACATTTTTTTATTTTTGTGGCATTCATTCATTAAATGCACCTGAAATGTCTCAACATCTCTAGTGGAGATTTGCTTGTGAAACAGTTGAGATGTTTTTTTAGGATGTGGATTTTATATGCTCTGTTGTTTTCCTTTTCTCAGATTCTCATTGTCACTTTACGAGCTGCATTCCCTAATGTGATCCGTTTCTGTTGCTGTGTGGCAGTGATCTATCTCGGTTATTGCTTCTGTGGGTGGATTGTGCTGGGACCCTACCATGTTAAGGTATGCAACTTAAGCCTGACAAGGCCAAGCAAGCATAATACAATTAATTCAAAATAATTCAATGTGGAACTACATGGAACATCTCCCAAAAAAATGGCATACTTGGTTCTGATATTAGAAATGTTCCTCTTTCTCAAGGTGAATGTTTTTTTTTAATTTAGTAAAAGTTCTTTTTTTTTTAACATTATTTTTTTGTTTAAGAATATGACAAATTATTTTAATTTCATACATGCTGTGATGTAAAAAATTCAGAGAAATCCAAAATAGACTATAAAAAGTTGAAAATATGTGATTCAAACGTTTGTAGTCAATGAGATTAGTTTTTTTAAATAAATTGATTCTTTTATTTAGCAAGGATGCATTAAATTGATCCAGTTACAAAAGATGCTGTTCTTTCAAACTTTTTCACAGTAGTATCACAGTTCCCCCCAAAAAAATTAGGCAGCACAAGCACAACCATTTTCAACATTGATAATAATAAAATGTTTTTTATTAACCAAATATGTTTTTTCGAAGGTGCATATCAGCATCTTTAAATGATTTAAGATGCTGTTCTTTCAAACTTTTTCACAGTAGTATCACAGTTCCCCCCAAATAAATTAGGCAGCACAAGCACAACCATTTTCAACATTGATAATAATAAAATGGTTTTTATTAACCAAATATGTTTTTTCGAAGGTGCATATCAGCATCTTAAAATGATTTCTGAAGAATCATGAGACACTGAAGACTGGAGTAATGATGTTGAAAATTCAGCTTTGATCACTGGAATAAATTACATTTTAAAATGTATACAAATAAAAAAACGGCAATTTTAAATTGTAGTAATATTTTTATCAAATAAATACAGCCTTAGTGACCATATGAGACTTTCAAAACATTTAAAAATTCATTAAAAAATTCTGGCTCCAAACTTTTGAACAGTAGTATATATATATATATATATATATACACACACACACACAAAATAAACAAATGTGCATGTGTCTTCTCTCTCATATCTCTTATATAAGGTATGTGTTTTTTCCTCAGTTCCGCTCTCTCTCACTGGTGTCTGAGTGTCTTTTCTCTCTGATCAATGGAGATGACATGTTTGTGACCTTCAGCGGCATGCAAGAGAGCAGCATGCTTGTCTGGGTCTTCAGTCAGGTGAGTTTGACCCTCAGCTCCTCACACAGGTACATACACGACAAATGCTACAGAATTCAGTGCAGTAAATATACTCTGTTCCTTTGCAGGTTTACCTTTACACGTTCATCTCTCTGTTCATTTACATGGTGCTCTCTCTCTTTATCGCTCTTATCACTGGAGCTTATGAGACCATCAAGGTAAGAGTGAAATACGAGGGCAGATGAAGAAAAAAAGACATGTTTTTGTTCCTGATATCCTCTCTCTCACACACACACACACACACATGTACAAACATGCATGTCTTTGTAAAATAACACAATTTAAACCATACAATTTAATTCAATAATAATTGTTTTTATGTGTGTATGTGTGTGTTTATTTTCAATTTTTCAATCTTTTTTAATCTATTTTTTGTTTTTATTTTAAATCAGTTTTACTTAATTTTCTTAATTATCTATTTTTGTATTCCTATTTTTGTAAATTATCAGTATTTTTTTTTTCCTGATGAACTCAAAAAGGTGTTATACCGTTTGTGACTGGTAGTAAAACGAAGTGTTGAGTAAGACGATCCAAACAGCTTGATTATAGTAACATGATATCCTTTCATTTCCATTCAGCATCAAACTCAGGAGCCTGTCCATATCACTGACCTGCACGCGTTCATCGCTGAGTGCACTGACACGGCCAGCTCTGGAAAGTTCCGCGGGATCGAGACCTCGCCGTGCTCTGTCTTCTGCTGCTGTGACAGGTGTGTCATCATAGAAACAATGAAAATGCCTCTTAATGTCAGCAATCACATATTTAAGTGCCCCCAATTAACACAAATGTATTGCATACTGTTACATTCAATATAATATAATAATAAAATGCAATAGTGAAGGGCACAAATAATGCAGTTAGTTTCACAATGTTTATATTCTTAAGAAAATCAACCTAATAAACCAGCTTATGGTTGTTACTACACAATAAAGTGAAAATTCACCCTATCTATTTTCTAAATGCTTGTTATAGATCTTATTGTCAACAATTCATATGTGCAAATGTTTATTTTTATTTATTAATTTGTTTTATTGTTTTTTTTTTAACTTTGTAACATTTAGTCAAAATCATAACTGGATCTTCTCTCAGAAATTGCTAAATATTTAAATTAATTACAAAGAAATAGCAAGTAACACATTAAATTAAACATGACATTTTTAAGTTGAACAACTGAAATGATATTTTCTTTTAAAACAGTAATATTTGTTTTATTACAAATTTGAAAACTTTTATTACAATTTTTAAAATCAATTTTTACAGTGTACTTTGAGTGCAACACCCACATCTCAAAATCCAATCAACCGCTGATGGATAGAATAAAGTGCTCGCCCTACGTTTTCTCTTTTTTTCAATAATCAATTATACTCAGATGTATGTAACAATACATGGAAGAAAAGATCTGTCACTACGTCCGTGTAATCGCGACTGAACTGGGATAGGAGAAAATATTTTAACATGAAATATTTTAACTGAAGGCTGTAATCGTGTGTGTTGGTGTAACCCTGCAGAACCACCACATATGAGGATGTGCACCTCGTCAACTAGTACAATCATGGGACTTGATGCCTGAAGATCCCTCTGCTGGTCACCTTGCAGTACTGCAGCCGGAAGGAAGCCAGTGGCAATGTGAGGAAAACTCCAGACAAAATACCCAAGAAGTCACAGTCGCTTCACTTTGGACCTTAAATGGAGAAGAGCGTATATGATGTTTAAAGAAGAATTGCTCCAGTCTGTGAAAATTTAAGTTTTACCTCAAATTGATTTTAGTTTTAACTTTTATCTGGAGGTTGCTAAAGGCAGCTCAGTACTGTCTCTGTGTCTGTACTGATAAAAACACTAAGAAGGTTTGAATCGAGACCCTATTAGACGGATTACAAACTGCACACGTGCAGGCGATATGTACAATAATCATTCCCTGAATGTTGATCCCACATGTTCGTTCAGTGCACGTGCTGTGGTGTGCAAGTGGGTCATCTGTGGCCAATACTGGGAGACATAGTGGTCAGTGATTCTATTGCTGTTCGTTCTGTTGGATAGTTTTTTATGTCTTTGAGTAACTTCTAGTCATGTGTAACGTCTGCACCAGAAGAAGACTGAACTGGCAGGCCTAAGCGTTTAGCAGATGTAGACTTCTGCTGCAAAAAAAGATGAGGAGACCATGTGATTAAACATTAAATATAAGTTGTCTGTTATTCAGCACTTAGAGCAGAAACAGCAATCCCCGGTGTCTTAATATCATCTCCACTTATCCATAACAAAAATACATGCTCTGCTAGTATGAATTCACACCCAGAATGCCTCAGAAACTTAGCCTTAACACTTCCTGATGTGTAGAGCTGGCTGTAATTTTGGAATGTAATACCTCATTGTTGAAGAGGATGACTTTCAGTTGCTTTTTGTATTTTTCTGAACTTTTGGAACACAAGTTCACCGGTAATCATACCTCCATAATTTGATTCCATACTGATTTATTGTTTAATCTGTATCAAATGACTCGCTTTGCATACCATAAGTGAAATCTTATTTTATAAATTATATTGGACGGCCTTAACCTTGATGATCTAGTGTTTTATAGAAAATACAGCCAGCCTTCATCAGCTTTGTTTTAAAACTGAGGCCTTCAAGAACACTATTGTAAGATTACTGGTGAGGGCACAGTGTTCTGTTACCATGGGGACATATTAGAACAATAGAACTCATCAAAAATGCTTGACCCATGCATGAATCTCACTCTCACAGAGGACTAACAAGCCTAATTAGATCTTCTCCATTATACTTGACTGATAAGAGAAGGATGTATAAATATTTAAATTCTGGGGCCTGTGCAAGCCATTAATTCAAATACACAATAAGTGGGACCAATCATATTATTTTGATGTCAGTGAACTGCTTTTTGGTCATATTACATGATTAGATTTTCCTTTTAATACTTCTGTATTATTTTAATGTGTAATTCAATCGTGTTGTAGTGTAATGTTTTATTTATGTTGTGTTGCCTTTCTGCTTCAAATGAATTTAAAGCGCACAATCTGCAAACACACCACACTTTCTGTTACTATCATGTGAAGCTACACGGGGATGTTGTTCAGAAATCACATCATATGTTGTCAGATGTGTACCTGGAATATTTCATATTTCATTTTAGCCTGATAATTGTGTCTTTTTAAATGTTTTGTGATGGACAACTTGTGCAAATACTTTGCTGACCAAGGCAACACAAACAGCATGTAGATAAAGTGATGTAGAATAATCTACTGACTTTAAAAATGGAGGATTTTTCATTTCTTGATTTTTCTTTTATTTGTTTTAAACACTTGTATAAGTGGCATTGCACTTTTTTTTCCCCAAGCTTTGATCTTGACAGGGTCATTTTTTTTTTAATGTTCACATGTATTGTTCAATACAGAGATTTTCTAAAGATTTTTTAATATTGATAGATAAAGTGATGTAGAATAATCTACTGACTTTAAAAATGGAGGATTTTTCATTTCTTGATTTTTCTTTTATTTGTTTTAAACACTTGTATAAGTGGCATTGCACTTTTTTTTCCCCAAGCTTTGATCTTGACAGGGTCTTTTTTTTTTTAATGTTCACATGTATTGTGAGATTTTCTAAAGATTTTTTAATATTGACACTTTTTCCTTGTCCTGTTGTTGTTCCATATTAGAGTAAATTAGAACACTTTTTAAAGCTGTATTGACCACCTATACATGTAATACTTTCTTACTATACCATATGAACACTAGGTGGTATAATGAGAGCATTTTATCACAAATCTGAAGACTTTCAATTTAGAGATGGCATCTGTGGCACCTAAATTGCACTTGTAAAATATTAAAGTTGCTTAAAAATAATTTAGCCAAGGTTATTGTATTTGGAAGAGGGGAAGGGAGTTTGTAGGCATGTTTGAATAGCTGGTCTAAGCAGGTGCACTAACCATTGCATTAGCCAGTGTACATTGTTTGAGTTGGCTATCTGAAACCACAGAAAGAGATTACACACACTGTTCAAACAGAGCAATCCCCTCAGATGTTGATCTCAGACCTGTGGCCATTCTATAAAGGCCTGCTTTCCTATTCTCAACCTGAGGTGGGAGTCTGAATATGAGCCACACCCAGCTATTCAAACAGAATGAGTTAACCGGAAGAGATTTAATTTAACCACCTCAATAAGCCCATTGTGATCATATACAGACAGGTTTTACAGCAGTATAACAAGAAGATAATCATCTGAGGCTTAATTTGGACTGATTTCTTAATTCATCTTACCCAAAACTACTTCTGTGATGTGCTCAGATGCTCACAATATCTTACTTATAGTTTAGCTTAACCTTATCATAGGGGTGAAGATAGCAAATGCCGGACTGATGCGCCTTAAAACGGTAAAGAAGATCATTAATGTGCTAAATGATTGGCTCCACCCATAGATTCAAATTTGCATATTAAAGACAAAGCCGACCTTAAATAAAATCTAGACAAGAAGAGCCATGTAGTATAGAACAGTGCACAGCTCCAGGCCTGTCAGAATCCGTTTACTTCCGATGGGGTAGAGACTGGACTATTTCTTCTTTTACAAAGCTTTCTATGTATGTGTGTAAACAAATCTTATGCATGTAAACAAAAATCAAGTGTTGCTTGTCCATCAATTGCCCTTTCTTTGTTTAACAGAATAATGTTTGCTGTCATACTGTTTGTGTGACTGATTTTTCTCTGCCTGAATGCTGGTTTTAGTCCATGAATGCACTTTTTTTAGCTTTAGGAAATCCGCTTTTTGCAGGCGATTTAATCCCTACTCTCTCTCTCCCGTCACTTTAGTCTTTGCAACTTTACAGATCTTCTTTATGCACCAAGAGCTTGTAACACTCCAAAGAGAAAGGAAAATTTGAAATCGCATCATGACCCCTTTAAAGAAAACTACATTTTCATGAGGATGTAAAATTTTTGTAAATATTTTTCTCAATGACACATATGCCCATGTATCAACTTTTTTTTTAATTTTCAAATGATCAATTACACTTGCACAAAGATTAGAGCAAAAACAATCAATATTTTGTCTGCTGATAATTAACTTTTTGTTTTAATTTAATTTTAATGTAATTTTCATGGCAGATACAACCTATAACACTGTAAATTTTTAGTCCTAATTGTGTTGGAAAATATTAATACATTAGCATTGTTTTTATTTTTATGTCCCTGCCCATTTAATTGTTAACTCCAGTGTTGAGTTGGCAGTCCTCAGTTATGCATGTTTTTCAAACACATGATGGTGAAACAGCGTGCTGGATGCTAGATGGGCGGGGCCATAGTTTGTAAAGTGACATCACTGCCCTTTTGAAGTGAATTTCGGTACTTGATCCCATTGGATGAAAACCGGGAGTCCGATGGGCTTTTTGGTGGCTTGATCCTTTTTGTTTCTGAATTGCCACGTTAGGATTTGATCAACTTCCTTAACACCGATTTCAGCTCACGGTGAAGCAGTGGGTTGATATAAAGGGCTTTTTTTGCACGTTTGTATATTTTAAGCAATTTGCACAAGGACCCACACGCCTCCCGTATCACCTTGCCGCCGGTGTGAAGTCGTGGATTGTCCGCTTTTCCAGACTGAAGCGGAGGAGTCGAAACCAGGCGCTTTTAAAATCATCTGAAGGTAAATGGATGACATTTTGGAGCATGTTTACTTTGCTTATATTTCAACCTGTTTGCCTGGTTCAAATTCTCTTTTCAAAATGTCATTTCATTTGGGACCACAATCAACTTATTTGGTTTATGTTTTGTTTTCGTTCTGAATATTTTCTGGAATCAGGTTTGGTTTCGTGTTTGGGTTGGGCTGGGCTTTTAAAGGATGCGATGCATCGATTTATACACGCATGGTATGAACTGAGCAGCGGCCTGTGCTCCGTTTGAAACAACGATTCTTAGCGCGTGAAGGGTATCGTAATTAATGAAATGGCTCGCGTGGCTGCTGTGGTTACATGTAGCGATTCATCTTCGGATAAAACGAATGCCGTTTGATCACCATTTTTCTTGTCAAGTACAAAATAAATAGTATTTTCTAATGCAAAATATAAATACATCAACTATCTGGTCTTGGAAATGCAAACAAATCGCTACCTTTTGTGGGGGTTTCATCTAGGCTCAGCTTAAAATGTGAAGTGCAGTTCTTGAGAATGAGAAGATTTGATGTTGAGGAATTCAAGTCGATTTGAATCGAAACGCGCAATGATAGCATCGCTTCACTTCAGTAGCTGTCCTGTGTTATTCTGACCCGCCTCGCCTCTTTTTACCCGAATAAACTACTAAAGCTGAGAGAACTCGATAGTGTAAGTGGACTATCATGGATTGCCGTCGTTTGATAAGAGCTGCCTGTGCTGCTTCTCGGAGTTTGTTTGGGCACTGCCTCGTTTTGACTGGAAATGATCGTTTGAATCGCGCTGATGTCATGCTGTGTTATCACCCTATCACCCTTGTAACGCCAGCAGGTCTGTAGATAACAGCGTGTCACTCATCGCACCCTGTCTCTGTGTACATTCTAGAATTCAGTTCTACAAGTTCGTGACCGCTTTTAACGATAATGGCCCGGATATTTAACTGTTGCCCATTCACTAGCAGATCTTTCATGAGAGGTCGTTTTGTGTGGAAACTGTAGGTTTTAAGGCGCATTCACTAATTTCTTGTCAATTAAAAGGGTTTCGACAAAGAGATATGGGCAGTGAAATATCATTAAAATGATACACTCACGAGACGAAGATTCCAGTAATTCTACCTGGAGCGGGTCGCCCCTCATGGGCGTAGCCATGTTCAAATCACGTGACCGGCTGCATCATAAAATTAACTAGTTACTATTTTTAACAATACTATTGTTCATTTTGTATAGTGATTTTAGACAGTACACAAAGCTTAAACCTGTAAGTACTTCTAAACAAATTAAAGCCTAGCAACAGCCTAGTCCAGATACAATGAATGGATCGGCAAGTGTGGTATCCTCAAGACATTTCAAATAGAATAAGTAGCCTACAAGTGAAAAAAAAATTCATGCATCCAAGCCACTAAGTATTCTTATAAAGTACAAAACCACTGGTAGGCTACTATTAGGCCGAGCCGTACCGTGCCATACCATGCAGTGGAAAAGCGCCATAAGAGCCAGCTAAACATATACAAAAACTTAGTGAGCTCACTTAATTTGCAAGACATTGATAATTTTAGGGTAATTTTAAACAACCTTGTCGATGTCATATAATGCCCTGCTAAGACCATAATGGTCTATTGTGTCCTCCCAGTTGTCTCAGGAATTTGTCATACACTAATGCCAGCTGTTGTTTTGGTCGTCCCAATAAAAAAACGAATTGACTTGACTGAACAGTCCAGAACTACAACCCCAATTTGATGCTAGAATGATAGAACAAATAACACATGAAAACAGAGCCTACTTGTGCTAAGATTTATGATAGCCCCTCACTGTTTAGATGTGTGCCTGAGCTCAGGTTGGTCTGAAGTTGAACAGAGCAGCTGCTGTCATTAGTTGTTTTAGCCACACTCCTCAGTGAAGGACTCCTGACACTAATAGCTTTGTTTAAACAGGACACCCTCACCAGTCTGCTCTTGCTGCTCGGCTAGACTTGGGTTTACTTTTAGCCAATAGCGTTATGTAGTGATTGATTGTGCTTTCTATTGCATCCTGTAAGCTAATGATTTCATCACTTGAGTCATCTTGTGCTGGAACCAATTCAGGTTTTGTCATTGTGGTGTTGTGTTTTAGGTTCGCTGATCCCTCTCAAGTCTGTGGTCGCTATTTTGCAGACAACTTTGATTCTTTTTCTGCCATTTTCCCACACATCACTTCTTTTCTGAGTTAAGGTGCATTCACATTAGCAGAATTTCAGCAAATTGTTGCAGATGAAATAGTCATTTCAATAAATCCACCTGGAATTTTGTGTGAGAGCAAAAGATTTCCCCACACAGATATCGCATTTAGAAAAAAAAACATGTTTTAAAGGGTTAGGGTTCACCCAAAAATAAAAATTGTCATCATTTATTCACCTCAAGTTATTCCAAACCTTCCTTCTGTTGAGCTCAAAAGAAGATATTTTGAAGGATGTTGGTAACCAATCAATTGATGGTACCCATTGACTACCATAGTATGGAAAATACTATGGAAGTCAATGTCTACCGTCAACTGTTTGGTTACCATCATTCTTCAAAATATCATCTTTTGTTTTCAACAGAAGAAAGTAAGTCCCACAGGTTTGGAACAAACAGTAAAAGACGGCAGAATTTTCATCTTTGGGTGAAATATCCCAGCATTGATTGATCTTGGAATATTATTCGCTTCATTTAGTAAAAATTGTGTTTAAGGGTGTTTGTATGCATATCTATTGATGTACTGGCCAATGCAGCACTCACTGATTGGACCATTTAACAGCTTTTGAGATGTCTGGTTGGCTCCAGCTTAGCCATGACCTCACAGTGGGGTTGTCGAGTTGGACAAGCAGATGCCCAGCAAGGAAGAAGCCCCAAATTTTCAGTAGCGGATTAATGAAATAAACCATGTTAATCGTCAAATCTGTTTGCTTATGCACCAGTTCATTGCCTAACAAATACTCTGATAACCTGAATTTAATCATATATTAATCAATCCAGTTCACATTTAATAATATGAACTGGATTGACTCCAGTTGCAGTAATGTGAATTCCAGACTATCATCAAATCCTGGTACTCTTTTGTTTCCTATGAATGAAATGGCTTCCTGAGTTTTTACCATCAGGATAATCTACTCAGCGCTTGATGTCAGTTTTGCATTTGGAAAGAACATTTTGAAATACCACGTTATTCTATTAAATCCTTTCTGGTGGTTTTATGACCCCCTAATCTGCTAAAACACTGGCACTGACAAAAGAGCTTTTAACTGTCGGCAAACTGGTGCTAGATAACTTGGCAGAGAGTTTGTTTGTGTGTGTTTTTAGATTGAGCTGATGTCCTGTTTTAATCCTCTTGGGCTCTGTCCATATCCATCACAGCGTTCTGCTGCGTGTCCAGTATGCAAACTACACCCAAACCACGCCACCGTTTACCATCTGTTCTTTCTCTCCTTCTCCCTCTCATAATTCCCTCCTTCTCCAAAACATCTTCTGTGACACTAATCTTTTTTGTCGGTCTGTCTTGAACATGTGAGATGGTTGCAGCCTTTGCTTAAGTCCAGTTCCACCTTGTCTTCCGTAAGAAGTGAGTTTAAGTTTCTTCAAAAGTTCTTTTACATCACTTTTACTTTTGCCCTGTGCCATTTTGCTCCCTGTTTTTGTCCAATATCTCTCATGTTGTTTTGGCAGCTCCGTTCTAGCCATGCCCAGCCCCCGTCAGCATGGTGCACGCCACACAATGGGGAATGTCCTCTCTTAATCCTTACATTTATGCATTGCAAAATCAAACCCTGCTGGGTCATTAAGCCCCATTCACACCCTATTCTGAGACAACACACACAACTTGCTCATCTGGAGTTAATTCTGTTGGAAGAGAGGGAGTAGGGTCGTTGCGTTTCTTCCTGTTTATCTGCATCGTTGCTACCGTTTCACACTCTCAGCGCTGTCTGACACTTCAGCTCGACCCCACACACAATACTGACCCATTATCCTTCCCTACACCCATCTAGTAACCATTCACCAATGCAAATCAAACTACTAAAGACCCCGATATGCCAGTTCTCACACCATTATGTATTTGTTTAAAATCACACCTTTCTTTGATTTTGCTGGCCCCTTAAAGCGATGCATTTGTGTAAGAGAAAAATATGCAAGACTTGCATATTCTCATCTTATTAGTTTATAAAGTTTTAATTATGGATATTTTTCTTACACAAATGTATCGCTTCACTTCAGAAGGACTTTATTAACGCCCCAGAGCCGTGTGAAGTACTTTTTATGATGGATGGACACACTGTTTTGGGCTTCAAAATCTCGACTCCCATTCACTGCCATTATAAAGCTTGGAAGAGCCAGGACATTTTTAAATTTAATATAACTCCGATTGTATTCATCTGAAAGAAGAAAGTCATATATGGCTTCAGGGTGAGTAAACCATGGGGTAGTTTTCATTTTTGGGTGAACTAATGAAATTTGCTGTTAATTTACTCACCCTCAGGCCATCCAAGATGTAGGTGACTTTTTTTTCTTCTTCAGTAGAACAGTAATGAAGATTTTTAGCTGAAACTGTGGTTCTTGGTGATTCATAAAATGCAAGCCAATGGCTGCCGTCACTTTGAGAGATGAAAAAAAGCAACACAAAATTAATACAAGTGGCTCTTGATGATATATTGAGGTCGTATGAAGCGAAATGATTGGTCTGTGCAAGAAACTGAACTTTATTTACAACATTATTACCTGTAATCCAGAGCCTCAGGCAAATGGGGAAGTCTGATTCTTTTCCACAAACTGGTTCTTTCAGACAGTTTGTTTCAAATAAACAATTCACCAGTTAATTTACATGAATCACTAATAATCAATAATGATTTGTATATGCAATTATATTATTAAAGCACCCAATAATTATTTAAAATGCGTATGTTTTAGATGTCTAAAGAATATGAAGTGAATAAACTTAACTCGTCTTAATCAACTCACCTTTTTACATAAACCATGAGAAACAATAATAATGTTATAAATAATATTGTTTCTTGCACAGACCAATCGTTTTGCTTCATAAGACCTCAATATATCTTTAGGAGCCAGGGGTATTAAGTTTGTGTTCCTTGATATGCTTTTTTTATTCTCAAAAACTGGTCCTCAAAAATCAAAGGACCAGGGTTTCATCTAAATATCTTCTTTCTGTTCTACTGAAGGAAAAGTCACCTACATCTTGGATGGCCTGAGGGTGAGTAGATTAGCAGCAAATTTTCATTTTTGGGTGATCTCTTTAATGGTGACCCGTTGCTTTAGATTGACCAAGATAAAAACTGGAACCTCCTGAAGGAACTGTTGTGAATGGGGGAGAAAATTTACAGAAAGTGTTAATTTGTACAATATCTGTACAGTATAGAATTATGTCTTTGTGGGTGGGTTTATGTGTGATAGCGAGTCAAAAAGATGAGAAATCACACCCACCACTGGGAACGGTTTTATTAGCTTGAGCGTATTAAAGAATTTCCCCCTTCCTGTGAGGAGCCTGCAGTTTTTAGTCTGTTGTGGGTGTATATAATGTTGCGACTTCCTGTCTCTTGTCCGTTTTAAGGAATCTGGTGTGTTCATAAACATGCCGAGATGTTTCTCAGGGAGAAAGATGGGAATCTGGGTTTTCCAGCACTACACAGCATGTTCTATTTTGTTCTGAATGTAACTGATATGCAGGCGAAGACAGAATCGGTTTTTCCCTTTTTTTTTTTTTTTTTTTTTTTTTTTTTTATGAGGTGGTTTTGGAAAATCTGACACATTCTGCACACTGGATTTAAACTTGATGTATAACAGTTCTGTTTGTTTGTTAAATGCTTTTTCTAGTTTGATTATGCTTTAAGCTACTTACTATGGTTTAGTACTCTGTTGCACATTTTACAGTTTAAATCGATTCTAGAGATTTTTCTTCAACATTAACACTGAAAATGTTAGGCCTACTGGCTGTTGTTTTCTGTATGGGAAGAGTGAAAGTAAAAAGTGAACACCCACACAGACTGATGCCCATGCAAATTTCAGAGGTTTCATTAACTTGAGAAGCTGGTTTATGTAAGCACAGACTTGATTTCAGATGACGTTTTGAATTTTATTTATTCAAAATACTTTTTGTAATAATTTGCCATTGTGTTGCATTTGTATATTTTCTTGTACAGTTTAAAAGCTTAACGGGATAGTTCACCCAAAAATGAAAATTCTGTCATTAGTTACTCACCCTCATGTCGTTCCAAACCCGTAAGACCTTCGTTCATCTTCGGAACACAACACACATTAAGATATTTTTGATGAAATGTGAGAGTTCTCTGACCCTGCATAGGCAGCAACGCAACTGTAATGTTCCCAGGTCCAGAAACATAGTAAGGACATCGGTAAAACAGTCCATGTGACATCGGTAGCTCCCCCGAGTTACATCTTCCGCCATTTTAGAGTATCACAACACATACCCACGCTTTCCCCTAAGCATAAACAACGCTGATTACGCAGATTACGTTCATGCGTGCGCTTTCTCCCCCAAATGTAAACAACGCTGATTACATCGATTACGCTCTTGGGTATTCTCCAAAATGGCGGAAGACGTAACTCGGGGGAGAAGAATTGTTATAGAAATTGTTATTTTTGTTTTCTTTGCGCTCAAAGTATTCTCGTAGCATCGCAAAACTGAAGTTGAGCCACTGATGTCACATGGACCGTTTTACCGATGTCCTTACTACGTTTCTGGACCTGGGAACATTACAGTTGCATTGCTGTCTATGCAGGGTCTGAGAGCTCTCATATTTCGTGTTCCGAAGATGAACGAAGGTCTTATGGGTTTGGAACAACACGAGGGCGAGTAATTAATGACAGAATTTTCATTTTGGGGTGAACTAACCCCCTTAAGGTAAGTAAGATTTTTATTATTATTTTGAGAAATTAATATTTTGATTCAGGAAGGATGCACTAAATTGATGAAAAGTGACTGTAACGACATTTCATGTTACAAAAGCAATGCAAGTTTTGGACATTGTTTAGATCTGACAAATGTACAAAGCATAATAACTATCCTTAAACAATAGCTTTATGCACATTACAGCATTTTAGTCTTTAGTGAGAGCGGTCTCATGGTGTCGATGTGGGAGTCAGATGAATAATTGACTATAATGAGGAGGGAGTAAAAGAGAGGGAATAGCAGGGTTGTGTTGCTGCGCTCTTTCAATGTTTTCATGTGTTGATTCTTAGGAGTATGTGTGCCAGGAGTAGAGTTGTGAGAGCACTGCCTTCTATGGGCAGATTGCATGTGAGGTAGGTGTTTGTGTCATTTCTGACCGTTTTTCTTTGGTATTCCATCTCTCATCTGATCCTTTTCTAAGTATTTTTTTGTTATTGTCAGGTTAAATTTACAGATTATAACTTTCATGTAAAACAACAAGTTCTAGCCAATCGGTTAGAATAAGGAGATATTTGTTAAACGAAGGCCTGCCACTGGCTCTTATTACAAGAATGCAGGATGTGGCCAACTACAGCTGCATGGAAATAGCTGCATGTCTGTGACAGCTGGTTATGGCTCGGCCCTGAGGAACTAGAGGCCCTGTGCAGGAATTTGGGTTTGCAAGGCCTCTTTATATGTTCCTTTTAGCTTTATATCAGTTTCTCTTACACACGTTTTCTAGAAACTGAATCTAGAATGTGGCATTTGCTTCGCGCCTGTGTGTAATGCTAGCTGTCACCTGCAGATGTTTCTGAAGTGCTTAGTGGGAAGCCGTGACAATGCAGTACATCAAGCTACTACAGTAGGTGAAACATGACAGACACACTTTAAGGACGTCCCCGTGTGGAAAGTAGCTTTATAAAGGTATTATTTTAGATTTGATCAATCCAGGGGTTGAATGTAGGAGTTAGGAAAGCACACGTGTTTTAAAATGTCGTGGCACCTTTATAATCCACTGTCTGTCTATGCATGTACATTACCTAATCCAAACAAATGATGGATTAAGATAATGGACAAGATTGGTATGAGGTTTAATGACCGTTAACTGATGGTGGAGAGGCAGAAAGGTTTCCTACTTTCATTGAAAACCTGGTAATATCAGGAAATTTTTAAATAGTGTTAAAGTCATGGAAATGTTTATAGTGAATATACATTTTTCTAGTTATGCTCTGCTGTACAATATCATATAAGATATTGCTTGCTCAAAAGCCATGGTAATTTCTGATTTGTGAGCAAATTGTTTAATCGAGTCCGTTTCAATAAATTGGATGAATTGGTTCACGCATCAGTCTGAAATTCATTGGCAGATCAGTTTGAATCAAAATGTTGAACAACTGGAAAGGCCTTGGAAAAATCATGGAAATTTGTTGGTAGAAAAGTGTTATCTGAACTCTTTGAAATAAAGATTCTTTATTGGCATCTGTTGTTCCATAAAGAACCTTTGACATTCATGGAACCTTTCCATTCCACAAAAGGTTATTGATAGTAGAATAAGGTTCTTTGGTTTACTAAAATGTTCTTCACATTAAAAAAATTAATGGTTCTTTTATGGCATCACTGTAAACCCTCCTTTAGGAACCTCTGTTTTTAAGAGTGTGGACAGTTTTGGTTTGAATGATAAAGCAGGTTTTTCATGAGCACCTGAATGTTCTCACAAGTGCTTTTGCTGTTAGTTTTCCCTGAAAGAGGCCTGTTTTATTATTTGAAGTGTATTGTTAAATGGAGATGTGTGTGTGATTGTAATCTTCAGTGCTTTTTTTATTAAGCTGTTTGCATTAGCAGGCTTTACCCTTTTCTGCTGTCTTTGTGAACACAACAACTGCTTCATCCAGTCAAACCAGGACACACACATACACACACACACAAACACACACACACACACACACACACCCTACCACTTCATACACACAATTATTATAGCATATCTTATTCTTCCTTACCCTCCCCTTATTGTTTAGTTAGTTTGTCTCTTTTTTTCCTGGTTCTCTTTTATGCGTACCAGGGTTTTAGTTAACTGAAACTACAAAGACCTTTTTTCATTGCTTAAAAGAAGATAAATGTTAACTGAAATACATTTTTTATTAAAACCTTATTTAAACCTTTTATTTCAGCTAGTTGCAAAGGCAACATCTCTTTTTTTTATTTAGTTTAACTTGATGTTCTAAAAAATTTAACTAAAACTGAAGTAAAAATGAATAAAACCTATAGTTATATATAAAACAAATTATAAAAATGACAACAAAATTACTAAAACTTTAACCAAAATTAAATTGAAAACTGAAAATATGAGAATAAAAACTAATCCAAAATATTAATAAAACTGTAATATAATGATACCAAAATAACACTGATGCACACTTTGCTCATGTGGAGAGTGACTAATGGATATTTATGGGAAACAGTCTGAACTGTGGATATAAAACAGCTGAACTCATAATTGTAGATTCATCTTATTTTCTTGTTTTTTGAGGATCTGTGCTGTGAAAGTTCTTACTGAAACTTTGTCTTCTGATTAAACTGGATCCTTTTTTTCCATATGTCCCCTTGTTGATCTGCACATCACCATGGAGACACATCAGCAGGGCTGCTGGGTAATTTTTGTCCTGTCGTGGGCAGAGTGATGACATCCCAATTCATCAACTTGCCCTGTAGGGTGACAAGGTTTCTAGAATGCGTGTCGTGCATCCTCTTTGTTTTCTGCCTTCTGAGGGACATTTCTGAAGGGCTTTCAACATTTTTATTCAGAGTTTCGTTGTTTGTTTTCCTCTTCTTGATTCTGTCACACATACTTGAGTCCACTCATTTCCTGGATGGTGCCACATTAAAATTAGATTTCTCCGCTTGCCTTGTCATTGTTACTTCATTCCACGATTTCCCCCTTTCTCGGTCTTTATTTGCTCTCCGCTTTGGTTGCTTGGGCTTGTAGAGCCAGAACAATAGCTCAGCTGCTAGGGCCATCTGTGGCTACAGACAGGGAACAGATCTGATGGAGAGGAGGAGGGGAAGGAGAAGAAAGAGGGGGGTTGTGGTTAAGGAGAACTGTTTAAGGGGGGGAAGAGCAAGATATGAGGATTCAGAATAAAGGAGTTTGGAGAAAGGACAGGGGTGAATGGGTTCATAGCCCCCCCCCACCACCACATTGACTCTTTATCCTCCTTTCTTCAAATCCCATGCCACAATCTTTGCTGACGAGCTTTTGCGTCAGTCCCTGAAGAAGAAGAAAATGACTTGCATAGTGCAGTCCTCCAGTGAAATGGTTATATTTAAATTATTTTCTTTTAGAATTCTGCCAAATTTTAATTTGGGTTTAATTTGGGTTGGCAAAGTTGTGGATTTGAATCTGTGTTATGTGAAAAAGATGTATATTGGGACAAGGGTGATTCTCTGTTTACATTTGGCAGACATAGGAAATTACTAGTTTTTATGAACAGGTAGATGAAGTCCAGATAATGGCATATTTCTGTAGAGCAGGTGGTGGTGACTGTTCTGTGTAAATGATCCACACAAATAAATCATCTTAATATTTAGATTTTTATGGAGCCTAGTGTTCATTTCAGACTAATGTCTTGGAGACCTACTCAAGATACTAACAAAAACACTTTTCTGCAGCACTCTCAAAATGTTAGTGTAAAATCTTTAAAAATGCTACAGTAAAAACCTGATAATTGGTTAACTGTAAAATTACCTAGCCCATATGGTGAAAAACTAAATGTCGTATTATATGTAATGCTTCTAAAATAAAAAACTATGAATTACTATGAATTGTAATTTATGGCGAAAACCATTTATATACGAGTACTAGGGCTGCATGATTAATCGAAATTAAATCGCAGTCGCGATTAGGCAAAAGCTGCGATTGTCATGCACATCTTGTCAGAGAAGCACGGTTCTGTGATCAGCAGTAAATCTCCATCCGAAGGCCAGAGGGCGCTCTCGCGCGGAAACTCCAAATACTCCTTGCAGAAGAAACCCAGGAAATCCATATAGGCTACCGGTTGCTGAATAAACAGAAGATTTAACTGCTTTCATTAATTCAACGAAGTATTCTAATTTGTTGAGATAGTGAATTGGTGGGTTTTTGTTAAATGTGAGCCAAAATCATCACAATTAAAAGAACCAAAGACTTAAACTACTTCAGTCTGTGTGCACTGAATTTATTTAATACGAGTTTCACAATTTGAGTTGAATTACTGAAATAAATGAACTTTTCCACGACATTCTAATTTATTGAGATGCACCTGTATATGGTTTATCTGAGTTCGTCTTATAATTTTTATTATAATAAAGAATATAATAATGCAATGCTAATCGAGCCTTTATCACTTTTTGGAATACTATGAAATATGTTGCGTGCCTTATTCAGTGTAAGAAGCCACATCTCACAGAAGGATTTCTCAGGATTTCAGTTTGCTTAAACTAAACGTGAACTTACCTGGGTAAAAACTGAAACCAGCTTTGTGCAACAGGCCTCTCGACTTGATATTTTTGGATTTTGGTTCTTTTATTTCCTGTTTTTCCCAAGTTGCCCTTCATCGGAATGCATAGTGTAGCTTTAAACATTTCCATGATACCATTCTTCACTAACTAGTAATACATCAGAATTTTACTCCGTATTCAACATGGAAAATGTTTTCAGTCCCTTTAAAAAAAAAAAAAAAAAAAAAATGCTGCTTCCTCTTGCAATGAATTTTTACTTTTAAACCCTCTCTCTTTCAGTTACATGGTTACTTAAAATTCTTTAATTCTGTTACACACAACATTTCTCTGCCAACCTGATTGTATTTATGTCTTTGTATGAGAAGCAACTGTTGCACTCCAACTTAGTAAAAATCAAGTTGCTTCAGGTGTGTAGAGCCAAAAAAAGTCACTGCAAATAGCATTTAATTGTCTTTCCTGTTTTCTTGCAGGGCAGTTATTGAGTTATCCCTGGGTTCAGTGTATGAACAGCACTGAATCCAGCGAGCTTATCAAGCAGCAACAGATCGTCGGGTAATATTGGCAATGAAACCTGATGGGGCGGCCACAGCACCATCTGAACCAATGGAAGCCGATGGAACAGAGCCCATAACCGAACCAACCGGGAATGACGGGGCATCTCAAAATGGCACTACACCATCACCCCCACAACCTGATGCACCCCAAAATGAGCAAGCGGCTCCTCCAACTGTAAAGGAAGCTTCTGAGAAAGCAGTAGATGCTAAAAACAAATCCAAAGGCCCGGTCAAAGGCAAGATTGCTGCAGGTCCAGCTTCCACTGGACCTGGCACACGACCCAAAGCAACCCAAAGCCGTGTGGCTAATGGCCTCACAAAGACTGCATCGAGTACCACAACCAAGAAACCCATTCCAGTTAGCACTGCTGCAGCAGACAAGAAGAAACCCACCACTAACGTTGGACCTTCTGGTCCAAGTAAGAAACCCGTTGGTTCTTCTACTGCCATTGCAACTTCAAGGGCCCAACCTAAAGCAGCAACTGTTGGAACTAGCAGATCAACGACAACTGCCGTAGCCAGTGGAACAAAGACAGGACTGGCTGCCAGCACAGCCACCAGCCTGAGTAAGAGACTTGCCACGGCTGCCACTAGTGCTACAACCAAACCTAAAACCACAGGTAAGATGACCTGGCATGTATGGGTTTACGAGGTCACTTACAGAGTTTAGTTCTGGTACTTCTAAGATTGGATTTGGGCATGTACCAATAACTAAGCATCATTAGAAAATGTTCCATTTATTCTCATGTGCCAGATACAACACAAACCTGTTGTGGTGCAGGGCGTCATTATGTAAAATAGAAATTTAATTTTATTTAATTATAGTTCTTTTCATCATGACTTTGCATTATATTTTACCACTATTTTCTTGAGCAATCCCAGTCAGTTTTTACTTTGGAACATGATTTATTTCAATTTCATTTCCTCAGCTCCTGCTCCAAGGCCAGCTGCTGCCCCTGCTGCCAAACCCAGCACTTCAGCCATAGCCAAAACCACTGCAGCTCCCAAAACTAACAGGTAAAGCAGCTTTTGGCGATTTAGATGGTAGTCTGAGCTTGGAAATTTGACTGTATTTGAATGGAAAATTGGAATGCTGGGAAGTGCACGATTGCACAACTTTTGATGTGGCTTTGTATCAATAAGGCAGATTTGGATGAAGTCACATCTGGGAAGTGCTTTGTGTTCTGCAAACCATTTAGTGGATATGCCATACAAATATCAATGACGGCATGCTTTTTGCAGTGAATGGTCTCTGGTTTGTCTGGTGGTTATTGGCTCAAGTTTCTGTCCCTTTGTGTGTCAGACTCCCTGAAAGACTGCTTAGATCAGGCTTCGCCAGAGTATAGGCTCAACAGAGCTATTTTTGTTGATGCTACTCTCTGGGAATGATAATTGGTATCTTCACTTGAGTTAAATGGCTTTTATGACCCAAGTTGGCTACATTACCAATTATGTCTTTGTTGTCTTCAGTCTCTTGTTTGTTCCTTTCATATATTTTACTTGGCAGTTTTACTTCCAGTCTTTTAGAGATTTTAGTCATTTGATTCTGTTTTCTTGATCAGTTTTATTTCTTTCCCCATCTCCTTACAAATGTGAGTTCCTTCCCCAGCTTATTTAACAATACTATTTATTCTTTCTGTTTATGAAAAAAAAAATGTGTATGCAGTGAAACCATTTATGGTAAATTTGGTAAAATGCTATGGTAAGTTTTATATTCATATTTTATTATTATATTTAAATATTAAATAAAGAAATAAAACATTTAAATTAACAAGTTGATTACTTTCATATCCAAGCTCTTCAGTTGTAAGTATTGTAAATGCAGTCAATCAATGTGGATATGACTGGTCTTATTTGATTATTACGGTTTAATTATGAGCTTAATTCTATGTAGTTATGTGGATAAAGGCTGTTTAAACTCACTTTTGTTGAAATGTCTGTAACTCAAAGAACAATGGGTAGTGAATAGTGTGTGAGCACTCATTTGATCTGTCCGTTTAGATGGGTTTTCTTTATATATTCTCAATGTAGCTGCAAATGAAATGTTTTCACTGCAGAAACACAATCACACTCCAACTGTGGGAAATGTAAACTAGCTCCATCAAAGTCTCCTTATGATACAATATATGTGTATGTGTGCTGGCTAGTGGCTAGATGTTTTAGGCATTCCTAGGAGAAGACTTTTTGCCAGTTTGTGACTAACATTGTAAGGGAGAAGAGGGTTATTGGGCAGGGTTCTTTGTCTGCAACTCTTACTACACCAACCATCTTGCTCACTCAGTTTTTAGTTTCATGGGACTTGGATAAGTGCTGTGCTAACCAAATCAAATTTCCCTTGTATTTGGAGTTTTTTGTTGTTGTTGTTGTTGTTGTTTTTTTCTCTGTTGCAAAGTGAGCCTCTTGAAATTTTCATCATCGACCATTTTAATTTCCCTTGAACCAAGCTGCTGGTTAGTCTTTCACCATTTGTTTTCCTTTTTCCTTTGCTACAAAACTACTGGTAAACCAGATGGCTTCTGTTACATTATACCACAGGGCAAATATTTAAAAATGAATGAGCTTATAAATTTAGAAATGGTGCTAATGATGTTGAAAATAAAAGGACCACACACCCTTAAAGGTCTAGAATGAATGGAGCAGTTAAAAGTTTTAAAACAATGTTTAACTGGAATATAAGGGGAATTCACTGCCCAAGGCTCTGCTGAGTGACACTTGTTTAATCCGGAACAGTACCTTCATCCTAATGGCCATTTACTTAATTAAAACTTAATTATTGATATGCAAATGTCTGTGCCAGTGGGTGTTGTGTTCTTTCCATTTGTGTAAAAGGAAGATTGTTCCTGTTGGAATGTTTTTGACCTCTTTTATATTGTCATCTTAAACTTCTCAACCCATAATTTTGTTGTTTAGGAGCTGGAAAAATAATACAATAATGGTCATCAATCTTATTGTCTGTTAGTCTTGTCTTTATCAAAATCATAGCCATGGCAATTTATGTTCTCTTTGGCCATGAGTATAATGAGCCCTAGAAAAGCAACGTTTTGGTAAAAACCTAAGCCTTTGGATACCTGAGGTCAGCATCTCTGTGGAAACTTCTTGGTTTGTACTTTCCATCTAAATAATTTTAATTGAGTTTTGGTGCCTCTGATAGGCATAATGCTGCAGAAATGAAGATGAAGATGCAAAGTTGTTGACCTTAGTTGCTATGCTATGATTTTTTTGGACCTTAATGCTCTCATGTTAGTTGCCCTCTATTTATGTAACGTGATTGCAGTCCCATTTTCTTCTCCTTGTTGTTGTCGTTTTTGTTTTGCTTTAATTTGATCAAAGATGGTTTAATCAGTGTCCTAGTTAGTGCGAATAAACTTTATGTAGGTCATATAATTGTAATGGGAAATTCCTGTTCTTTTGTTCTCATTCTTTAACAATTGGCTGTTGTTTAGGAATAATTTGTGGGGGAGATGTTATAGACTTGGCATTTGGGGCCAAGCCATTTGACCATGTACTCCATTGTGCACTACTATAAGAAGTTTGCCCATTGCCTGTATTCTCTGTGCAAAGAGCTGTCTTGTGCCATGGTTACTGGCATTGAATTGAGCATTCCAACATGTTTCATACAGTTCTTATCTTTTAAAGTTCTGCTGGCTGTGATTCTTGCTTACAAAAAGTATTTTATGGTAATTTTGATCAAAGACTAAAGCCCGAAGTATAGTTCAGCCACCCACATTCTGCAACAGTCTACGCACTGTCCGTGTGATGCAATTTTTGCCATCAGAAGTGTCTGCGGATGTCCGCAGAATGTTGAGACAGAACGAGTCCACAAGGTGGTACTGCACGTGTCGAACTTGTCCATCCGTGCTCATCCGCGGTTGGGTATACTTCGAAAGCTGTGTGGAAATGGCAGTGCCAGACTGAACGGAACATGGAAAAAGAAGTATACCTACACCTTAATGCAAACTGCAAAGGTCATGACATTTAAGCAGACTTCAATCAGTTCCAGTGGCATTCCACGGTGTTTGACTGTTTAATTCTATTATTAAGTATAGGTGATATTTTCCTGTTTTCCTTGCATATTACTTTGTCTTATTGCTATCAGGTCTTATTAGTAGTAGCCTGTTATTTAGGTTAGCTTTTAACACAGCATCAAGGTGTATGGGTATACAGTGGCACTGAACTGTGACCATAGCATTTTCGCTAGAGTTCTTTGTTACTGTGATGCATACCCTGTTGTGCCCTTGTCCAAATAAAGCAGGCTGTAAGCGAGAACTTTATCAGATCCTATTAGAGTGTTAGGTTCAGGCAAATATGACTCTCAGTCATGTCGTTAAAGGCAATTTGTGAACTGCAAAGCTGCAAGACTAAAAGCATCTATTAAATTGCAAGTAACCAAGACGTGTGAGATGATGCAAGTGATCTTCTCATCACTAATTCTCCCCTATGAGAACATGAAAGGGGGATCTAGGAAGCAACTGCATTAAGGGTGTGTAGGCTTGACTGAAGGAAATTGATTTATCATCTTTCATTTCTCCCTAATGTGGTCGCTTGCAAAACATTTTACCCATCCCCACTCCTACTCCCTTCATCACTCCCTACTCCCCTCCTTTTCCTGTTTCCTCCCTACCCAAGTCATTTTCTCTCAGGTTAGAGAAATTGGATGTAGATGCATTAGTTGATGAATGGTCCCAGTGGATTGGTTTTCTGGTGCTGCTTGAAATTGCTTTATGGTACGCATGCAGATGCAGACTACCCAAGACAGGAAGCTGTTTTGATAAGAACCTATTTTGTGCATGTGCTGTCAAAAAAACAATATCTTGGAAGGCATTCTAATGAAACCAATAACTGCAGCTTGACACTTTCTCATCTGAATGTGTAAATCAGTGTGCAGAAATCTGAAATAAAATGGCAAAGAGGCTTCACTGTTTTTCTAAGTTGCTCACAATTTTTTTCTCTCTCTCTTAGGGCAACTGGAATTTCTGCCCCACAACCAGCTGCTACTTCAGCTACAGGAAGAACAGTAACCGGTACAACAACGTTGTCTTCTGCTGTTCCTAGAACAAGCCGCACTGCTACACAACAGCCTGTTAAACCCCTGGTTACAGCATCAGCTGCTCGGAAAGGTGGTGTACCATTCATGGGAATATGTTTGTACTTACATTATTTAAGGAAAAGTACTGCTTAATTTTTTGTTCATTCCGTAATGTTATCAATATCTATTTGTCCTTTATAGATGTTGGAAAAACAAACACTACAGCACCTGCGAAAAAAACAGTTGCCTCAACAATATCCCGTCCTGCTGCCAGCAAGTCTTCAAATTCAGAGGCTCCAAAACCAGTTGCCGCTACCAAACGACCTCCAACTAGCATCAAAGCACCTCAACCCAAACCAGATGACAAAAAAAGTGTACCAACACGTAAGGTGCCTCCTGGTCCACGAAACAATCTTTCACGGTCAGCATCAGGCAAGAACATTGCAGCATCTCCCGGTCACAAACAAGCAGGTAGCATAGTCGGTGTGAAGCTTCAGCCACCTAAACCGACACAGTCTGTTTTGCCACTTGTCAAAGTTAAGCCTGATGATAAAGAACCTGCAAGAAAACCTGATGATAAAGAACCTGCAGCAGAGCCTGTACAACTTTCGACAGCTGCAGTAGCTACTGTTGCTGTAGCAACAGCTGCAGCCATAGCCAGGGAAGAGTCTGTTTCAGAGCCTGAAGCTACTCCAACTGTAGAGAGCTCTCTGGATGTTCCAACATCTTCTTTAGATGTTCAGGAAAAGGTAGATGTGCAGGTCACTAATGTCAGCTCCCAATGTGTGCTGGATATATCTAACATGGAGCCAGAGGCTCAAGAGGCCTTACTAGAAGCTGATTCTGTTGAAGTGGCTTGTCCGACATTGACTGTAGTCGAGCAGGAATCTGAAGAGCAGGTGTCTGGAAAAGATGATGAAAAGCTTATTGCGGTTGTGGCACCAGTTGCACAGGAAGCAACTGAGCAGGAAACCTTAACTGCTTCACAGTTTGATAACTCTGCTGCTACCATAGTGTCCACTGGTGTAGAGGTGGCTGAAAAAGCTGAACGGATTAACAGTGACTGTTATGAAGATGTGGAAGAAGAAGAGAGGGAAGGCAGTCAACAAGTGTCTTTGTCAGAAATGAGTGGCACCCAGCCTACTGAAGAGTCTCGTCCTGGGTCAGCTGGGCTTGCTGGGTCCGTTTGGCGTGCAGGGGCCTTGCTCTCTGAGCTTGACTCTGAGGATGTGAGTTGCAGCCAGCAGGGAGCATCAGAGCTAAGTGCTCCAGGCGTTCTGGAGGGCACGGAGAGCATGGATGATCTAGGGGATGCAAGTCTTAAAGGAGCTGATGGTGAAGGTGCATCGGTTGGGTCCCCTGACTTTGAGAAGGTTTCTGATATTCTTACTAATGAAGATGATGACGATGATGATGATCGAATCTGTGACATGGAGGTTGGGTCGGAAAGAGCAGAGGACTCTCATAGGCAGCATCATGACAACGAGGAGGATGAAGATGTAGAGATGGCAAGCGAGGGTATTACTGAGAGTGGGCTTGAAAGTTATGGGAATGCAGATGAAGATGACTTGACCGAAGACTATAGATTAGACAACTTGAACCGAAGCCAGCCTCCACCCATGGTTCCTTCTGCCCCTCTTGCAACCCAGTGGAACCAGCCTAGTTGCTTTGCTGATGCCTTGGCCCAGCCACCACATCCTGCCTCTACACTTCTTTCAAGTCCTTCCTCTGAATGTTGGCAAGCAGACCCAGAAACCCCAACACAGACACCTGCTCAAACAAGATTTGATGTTAGCTCTGAAAGGGGCTCTCCATCAAACCTTTTGGAGCCTCCACCTTGCACACCTCAACAAGCCCCAATATCTGCTGCAGAGGGGAATGTTAGCCCCAAACCAGGTTCGACACCCTCTCAAACCTGCAAGTTCCAGTCTGAGACTTCCAGTGACCCTGACCTAGCATCTGACAGTAACAGGGACACAAATATACCAGAAGAGGTGAAAGACAACAACTTTTCGGGTACTGAGACTCATTCTAAAGTGGAGCTCCAGCCCGAACCACTACACCCTGTTCCCACTGTCTTGCCAGATATCATGCAGGATCTAGGCATCCACCTTGAATGTGCTGATGAAGAAGAAGAACCTGAAACTCTGCCAGCTGATGATGTACTGGGTGGTTCAGCAACTGCTCCATCATCTCCTTCATCAACTACTGAGGATGAGGAAAGTGGCACAGAAGGTGAAATGCAGATCAGTGACCCTCAAGCTGAGCTATTTGGCACTGGGAATGCCTATGGAACAGCACCTGTGGGCCACAACTTGTCCGCTCTAGAGGAATGTGAAGAAATGGGTGGGGAGAATGAAGGTGGTAGTAGTGAGACCCCTCCGTCTGCCACTTCTGCTGCTTCCTATGGATTTGACTACATGACCTCTAACTCCAATGCCCAGTCATCTGCCGAGAGTTGCAGCAAGAGTCCTGGCATCTTTTCTCTAGAAAATGAAGAGCAGCTCCCAGATGAGGGCAAGGATCCATCTCTTCTTAAAGAGTTGACCCTGATACCTGCTACTGCATCTGGGGAAAAGATTGACCCTATTAAAAGCCAACATGGAGAGTTCCAGTCTCACCCAGAGCAGCAGTACATGCTGTGTGGAGAGTCCAGTGAGCTGCCTGAGCCTGATTCAGTACCGGGAGCTGTTCCCTTAGAGTCTGGCTTGATTAATCCTTCATCCCCACAGCACCTGGAAGAGGAACAAGATCTTGACACTCAGCATCCCTACTACTCCACTATATGTGAAAAAACGGATAGTCCCCTGGCAGGTAACGTATAGAGTGCACTTTAAAAATCCACCTTCCAGTGTACCTTGTTGATGTCATCTCTATATAAGGGTTTCCCTGCTGATGATGTCTTTTTATTCAGTTAGGAAAACACTCATTCAACATTGCCACTTTCATGATATGATACAGCTATTAAAATTACGTTTGTAAGTATATGGCTTAGAACCTGTATGTGCAATAGCTACTACCATTTACACTAAAGGTGACTCTTTTTCTCAACTATTCTTTTTAAATGTAATAATGGGTGTTGGTCTGAACTGGCATGAAATTATTTGTTTGTGGAGTCTGCAAATTGGCAAAAAAGTAACCACTGAAGAAAAATGAACAATGTAATGGACTTTCAACACATTTTGTGTGTATTTACTAATTATTTTTTTGTTTTTTTTTACTGAACAAATGCATATTCATTGCTTTTTGTATTCTGTTGTCTATATTAACTAAATACCAGTCTTTCATCCCTTTTCCATCATTGCCATATCTTGTCCTCACGTTTCTCTCTTCTGCACTTTAGGGTTTGCTAACCCCTTACTTTTTTATGCCCTGTTTATTTGGAGTACTTAATGTCTTAGTGTTAAATAAAGGTTAGATATTTAACATGATTTCTGTTTTCTCTGTATGTTTCTTGATGTTTGGGTTTCAAGGTAATTTGCACTTGTTTTAATGCCCACTGTTCATCAATCACTATGGGCTGTTGCAAATTGGTCACATTAGCCGGGTTTCCATCCAAAGTTGCGAATTTAACTTATGCGCAAAACTGGAATATCGCATAAAACATTTGCGAACAAGCATCGTTTCCATCCAACAAGTCAAAGAGAACAAAATCGTCACTTCCTGATAAACTGGCACTTTAAATCACTGAGAAAAGTAGGAGAATATAATAATTTTCATATATAATAAATTACTTGTGCCTCAGAGCGAGCAGACGAAACAATGAATGCGGTCATTGCTTTCGGAGGTGGATGCTGCTGTTTGGGAACGCAGTCGTGTAAGACATTTCTGGGAGGCAATTATACAGAAATACTTTGACAAACTTTGCTCGTGCATTTCCGAATGACCATAACATTTCAGATGCTGTGGAATGAGATCGGTCCACTGGTTAGTCAGGTTTTGCCGTCCCATAGCGCAAAGTCACGACTTATTTTGATGCGCTTGGAGGAATTTATTCGCAAAATGCATTTCCATCTCCCATTATTTGCATCAACCCTTTTTCGCACAAGTCAAAAACCACCTCAAGCGAGCGTAAAAACTTTTGCGAATTTTTATTCGAAATCTGGTGTTTCCATCACTCGATTCTCATGCGATACTTCAAAATGCGCATTAAAATAGGGTGATGAAAACATTGAAGTAGTCAAATAACAATGGAGATTTCAATGGTATATTCATTTGAGTTTAATATTAAGTATTTAATATTAAGAAACAATGTAAAAAAAATTCTACTTAAGGCTGAGACACTAATTCAAGGTATCTTTATTTTGTTAAAGTTCCAGAGCACATTTTAAGTCAAAATTAATGGAATATTTTATTCACCTTTACTTAAACCACTTGGTACTACGTTTGTTGTGGCATTATAAGTCAGTTACTAATACTAAATTGTAAACTTGCACATATACACTTGCACACAAATACATGTTGAACCTTCTGTAAGTGAATTTTGTAAAGAAATCAGGATACTTGCAACAGAAGGAGAGTTTTCCTTCTGCTTGTATTCCTCCTTCCCTTTTGAGCCCACCTACCATCCGGAGGAGGAAAAGCAAGATCTGGCCCCATCAACCTCCTGGATCTCACCCTCTCTCAAGGTGCTTTAAGTCCTCCACCTCCTTTTTTCGTTCTCCATCTTTGTATACCGTTGCTTCTGGAGTAGACTTTGCACACCTTGCACTTTGGGACTAACTGGGTGCAGCTGCTTTAATCACTCTGATTATTAACAAGTTGAGCTGAAGCTATTTGAAAGGACCTGGCTTGACACATTTACCTGGACTAATTGGACTTCAATAAATCCCAATGCTAGGTGGTTCTTTAATCCCCAAAACTGGACTTGCTTTGCACAATGCAATTTTATGTCATTTTTCATCTGTTTAAGCATGCTCACCTCACCAAAGAAATATGCTGTACACAGGGGTGGCTTATGTGTAAAGCATGTTTTAGATTTTATGCATGGGTCTATTGATGGGTCATGTTTTCTCATGGTTAAAAAAAATACTGTTTGCTTTATGCTGTATTGTACTATGCATGGTGAGCGCTCACTTTTGCATGTCCTCAGCTTGTCACATTAAGGGAGATTGTTTACCTCATCTGCTTTTATTTCCTTGTTTTTATTTGCTCTTCACAATAGTTAGAGGTTACTGCATATACAGGGTGTAGCCAATTTTATTGCACCAATATCTTCACAAAATATTTTTGAGAGAATGTCACCCAGGTGCGAAATTATTTGTTGTTCATTCCTTCTCCACTAAATCATTTAATTGTATATCTGACAATTTTGTTTCCCACAATGCTTTTTTCTGCTTCACCACATTCTGCAGTTTTTGACATTTATTGTTTTATTGCATTCTGTTTAACTCTCCTTTTTAACATGTATTGGACCCTTTGCTTCATTCACAGAAAGAAACTCCCACTTTCCACCACAACCAAATGACTTGCTTTCCATCCAAATGACGATGTCATCCAAACTTCGTCTCCGGCCACGTGCTCCCTATGTGACTCAACCACCACGGCTTCCCACTGACCTCCCTCCCAGAACACCAAATGTGGTGTCAAACACACAGCTCCGATGTCTAGAGCAACACCAACAGCACCTTCATGAGATCCAGCAACGGCAGGAGAAACGTAATCGAGAAGAAGCAAAAGAGGAGAAACAAGCAAGGAATGAGAGAGAGCAGCAGGAGGAAGAACAGAGGAGAAATGTACTTGAGTTGCAACTTAAGCAGCAAGAGCAAGAACTGAAGCAGCGACAGCAGATCATGCAGTGGCAACAAGAACTTGAACAACAGCAGCAGCAAAAACACAAGGTCCATACACCAGTTGACCTCTCTCCTTCATCAGGTCTCACCACCATCTATGAAACTGTGGAAACGAGTGACTCAGAAGACGAAGAGGACAAGGGACAAGGAGTGGTTGAGGAAGTAGAAGATATAAGTTCCTTTAATGTGTGCCCTGGAGAAGACTTGCAAAGATGCACTGAAGAAAATGACTCTGCTGATCTTTATTCACAATGCACAACACCTTCCCCAGAGTCTATTATTCAGGCTCCACAGAGAGAACTCCAGGAGACAGACCCTGCAGCAGACCAAGACAGTCCTTCTCCCTTGGGGTTTCCTGAACGGCCTCCACCTCTGGAGTTTGACTGGGACAAGAAGGTGGACATTGTCCAGCAGCTCATCAATCAGACATTACTGCTTGCAGGTGATGGTTGCTCGCCCCTTCTTCTGCTACCCGGAGGAGCAGGTGGGACACTCAGCCCCCTCGAAAGCAGCCTGTGGCCCAACTTGTTGCCACCTCTGACACCCCCTTCAGCCATTGTGACGTCTGTGAGCAGTTTCTCACCTGAGGCTCCAGGAAGCTCTGCTCAGGGTGAGTGGACCGTTGTAGAGCTGGAGACACATCACTGAGGAAAGATGAAATAAAATGCCTGCCAAATATGAACTTTTGGGGTCAAAAGACTTAAGATTAAGGTCCACCAGTAGGGAAGCGCATGTTGTAGCATTAGATAATAGAGCATTCTTTTGATAAAATCTTACTTCGAGATGTAGTCATGGATATGACTGGTTCATCCATTTTTCTTCTGCAGTACTTCAGCAAGTGTTGGAGTAGAAAATTGTGTGAACCTGAAACTGATACTGCAGAACAGTGTGCTGGACTATCACCATCTCATTCTTTGATTTTTCTTCATCCTGAGAGTTATTCTAGTGCTGCAAGTATTCATTTCCACTCCCCACCCATCCAAAATCAATGGGACACTATAGTCCATACTTTCATGCCTCTGATACAGCCTCCCTGCCAAATTGGTCAGCCATATCTGACCTGCCATCATGTCAAAAGGCCATTTCCTTAAGGTTTAATGTCTTGCTGGCTTGAACTACATATATTTATCTCTTAGTCATTGTTGAGCTCTCTACCCACAATGGAGGCAAGATGCCAACTCAATGACTGAGCATGTTAAAACAAAATGGGCTCCTTTCTCTGACTTCTCTGAGCAGAAGATCTGCAAAAAAGATAAAGACTTGAGATAAATTGAAACATGCAGGTTTAGAAGTCAGATCAAGCAGGCATTTTTTTTCTTGCACTATGCTGATTACAAAAAACAAACTGGTTTAATTTGGCTTATGTGCAATTTAATAGCACAAAACGCTGTTATTGAACAGCCCATTGCTTGTGCATTCTACAGTTTGACACAAGATTTGCTATAAGTAAATGCTGATTCGACAACTGTAGTTGTTCCAAATGAAATGTTTAATTCATCGAGTAATTGTGATAACTGTAAAATAGACAATATTACAAATTTTCCAAAGCATGCACAGCTATCCAAAATTTTAAACTGATTTTATTTAAAGACCTTTTTTTTTCTAATCCTTATCATAAAGAAGCTTGACACGTGACGTACAAAGTAATTTTCCCCCCTCAAGTATATGCACTGCTGTAACATTTGAAAAATAGCTGACACCAGAAAATTTGCTATTCTAGATTGTGTTACAGGGATTTTTAATTATATTAATTATATTTTTAATGACACAGGAAAAACTGTGCAGCTACATCAAATGATCTTCTTTACTGTGAACCTTCTGAACACTGTGCCTCCCTTACCTGTCCGAACTATATGATTAGTATCTATTTGAGGAACAAGGAGCAGCTCTCATAACTGCACTCATGCAGTTTAAATGAAGTTTTCTGGTTTGCTGTGCCTGAGATTGACTCCCACATTGGGCTGGAAAGATTCTTTGCTAAATAAGCACTCTCATACACTGTCACAATCTCCCAAATGTTTACTGTCCCTACTTTGGTTAGAGAAATTGGTTAGTCCTGTCTAGTATGAATGGAAAAAAAAAATGTTTTGTTTTGTTTTTAAGTTCTCTGCATTGTTCGGTCTCTGTATATTTCCCTTCCTCAAAAAAAAAATCTGAATTATTGGAACACAGAAAGAATTACAAAAATGAAAATGGAATTCAATGGGTCACATCATGAGTAGGCCTATTATGTTCACCCAAATTTAACTTATACTTATTATGATAATAAAGCCAATGTTATATTGATGTTTGTGAGTCTGGTGAGGAGTTTTGTTTGTCACATATCTTGACTGAATGAATTGATAGATCTTGGCCCAGTGAAATGTTAAAACACAATTTGATTATTGGAGCCCCTATGATCTGTTTTGTCATATGTGATGGTACATGTTATTTTAAAGGGACAATGTTAAAGTCTGTTTACTGTATTATGAAGAGAGATTACCATTTTAATGTTATTTGTACTGTACTGGTGTATTTCCTATTTGTCCAGTGCTGTGAAGTAGTTTAGAGACTATATAGTACTGTGTTTGACACTGTAAAGGTAGGAGCATTTATTTAAATTCAACTTTTTTTAAAGAATATATCAAAGGAACCACTTTACATTATAATCAGGGAACACAGGGATTCCAGGTAGATTTTGACTTTCACTGTATTTTGGCTTAACTACTGTTTTATAACTTGACATATCAGTTACAAATACCATACAGGGAAAGCTACAGTATAGACACACAAACCAGCAGTAAAAAATGCACTGAAAATAACTTTATAGCTTTGACTGGGCTTGACATATGAAAGAATACAACAGCATTATTAGTAATGCTCTACCCTCTCCACTGATCTTTACCATGTTTGCAAAGACACAACTGCTTCTGTGTGGTACATATTCCAGCTTTTGTGTATATTTTTGTAATTTATTATTTTGAAAGGAAGGATTGTTTTATAGAGAAAAGTAGGCAGTGGGCCTTGGCTGCCAGCAGGTTTTATTTCTGGACTTTGTAACAGACTACTTGGACGGCCACTGTATTTGAATGTTTTCATGAAAATAAAGTTGGTTTAACATTTAATCTTGAACTTTTACTCCGTTTAATGAGTTTTCCATCACTGGTGTAAATTATTTGCTACATAACAAACCAACATGACTGAACAACACCAACAATAACAGCCATGAACTATAAAAACAATGTTTGAAAAATTTTAAAAGTTTATAGACGTTAGATTTTTAACTTCTGTCTGTAATCGCATCTGATTTCAACAAACCAAATGAATGAAGAATCAAGAATGGGTGAGGCCCTAAGCGAGCACCACCTCATGTTTTCATGCCAAATGTACCATGTTTCCTGAGACAGCAGCACCCCCAACAGGCAGTCTGTGGAAGTGCAGGATGAAGGCTCCTCACTTCCCAGACACAACAGCTGCTTCTACTGACCACACGGAGCTGAACACAACACGATACAAAACATACACACAATGAATTTTTTTTATCTAGGTTTAACTGTTATTTCTAAGTTACATATTTAGTATAGGAAAGTTACATATTTACACATTTCTTAATAGTTGACTTCAAAATCTCTAATCAGACAAGTGTTTATCTAGGATTAGCTTCAGTTTTTGTTTGATTTATGGTAGCTTTTTGTGGAAAGCAGAAACTGTAGCTCCTTCTTTTCCTATGAAACCGAAAGTAGTTAAAAGTACATTACCAATCAGTGATGTCCTCTGTCTCTGGATCAGGGTGCGTCTGGACCCACCGGACAATAGACCAAATCCTCTCTACTCTCTCTCAGTTTCTGTATTTTCTCCCTCGCACCTTCCTTCTCCATCCTTATCATCTGCTGCCTCAATGACATCCTCACAGCACAGGAAGTAACTGTGGGAAGGTAGGAAATGGATGTCGTAAAGACGATGATATGGCATTATCCCATCAATTAGGGCTGTTCTTATTCTTACACTGTCATAATTGTTTCCCTTTGCATCGATCATGTGCTAAATGTTGTTTGGTTGAAAAATTATTACACTGCCCTGCATCCTATTTGTTGAACAAAATCCAATACTGGTTTCTTACTAATTTTGGGGAGCCGATTCTAAAAATAAAATTTTGCACTAGCACATCAAACTTTTTCACTAAATATGGTGCATTTCATAGCATTTTTGCTTTCAATGACATGATTCCTAACATCCTCTAAGCCAGGTCACAACTATTTGTTCAATTCTCAGCCAATATGCACATATTTGAATCTTTCAGAAGACATTATTTTATGCCTAATCCCGATTTCCAATTTTTCTACTACTTTGCAGATTGTAAATTACATTACACATTTTGAATATGTATTTTTGTCATTAAAACTTTTGGCTGATTTTATTTATTTGTTTATTTTTTGTTAAGTACATTTAAGCTGATAGCTGATATACATAGCTGATATATGATATTGATAAAAAGACAAAGTTTTATTGATATCTTTGAACTCAGCAGAACCAAAATGAAGTAATATTAGGCCTTTTTGTAGGGCTGTGTTATTAACTAATGATAACAAGTATTATTATGAATAATAAACAAATTATAAATAAAATGGGCAATCTCCTTTTTTCCTTTTTACAACGAAATGGGAAAATCCCTTTATAATTCTCTCTGACTAAACCTCACTTACAACTCTGCACTGTCATATGTCTGTCCTTCTCCTTCTCCCTCTATCTCTTGCTCCACATTCCAGCGCATACGTTTGTATAGGCCAGTACTGGCTGAGGCAAGAAAGGGGGTGGGGCAACAGTACCGGGAGATTGACAGCTTCATGTTGTCTATTTGACACTGGCCAATATAGAAGTGTGAGATACTGTAAAAAAAGATATGTAGTAAAAAAACTGCAATAAAGAAAACAATAATAATAGAAATAACCCAATGTGGATTCCCTGGGTATTTTATGACTACATTTATACTAAATTCAGGCCTTTGAGAACCTTCCTTTTGTGCTAAACAAAAGATTCAGTATCTTCTGACTGAATCCTCACATTCATTTATAAATCTGCCTCTATGATTTACAATTGGTTTGTACCTCAGTGGATCAGATTCCTTCAGTGAGAAGAAACTGAAGGAGGCGTACAGCAACACCAGCTGCTCCAGACGATGGGATACAAACAGTAAATATGTGGGTTCCTGCAGTTCGTGTTCACCTACAGTGCGGTGTAAGATGTGCAGAATAAATCTGCAAACCCATAATTCTGGAGGCAGTCTCGACTAAAACAACCATATATACAAACAAGAGCAGATTTTTTTGTCAGATGGATAACATCAACAAATAGCGGTGTAAGATGTGCAGAATAAATCTGCAAACCCATAATTCTGGAGGCAGTCTCGACTAAAACAACCATATATACAAACAAGAGCAGATTTTTTTGTCAGATGGGTAACATCAACAAATATTTGACAAAAATATCTAAATGTTCTTTTTCTAGATCTAATTGCACCTCCATGAAAGCTGTGTTTGAAACTCATCTGCCTTGTTCAGCAAGTACTTAAGTTGCCTTTCACTGGGAGAGATTTTTTCATCCATCATTCTCTTATCCTGACAGGATGAAGAATTTCCTGCACCTTTAGTTGAGAAACACCTTTCATCACCGAATGAGGGCGCCATTGCATTTACTTCTGTGAACAAGAGCAATATTAGCCTCTATGATTTACAATTGGTTTGTACCTCAGTGGATCAGATTCCTTCAGTGAGAAGAAACTGAAGGAGGCGTACAGCAACACCAGCTGTTCCAGACGATGGGATACAAACAGTAAATATGTGGGTTCCTGCAGTTCGTGTTCACCTACAGTGTGGTGTAAGATGTGCAGAATAAATCTGCAAACCCATAATTCTGGAGGCAGTCTCGGCTAAAACAACCATATATACAAGAGCAGATTTTTTTGTCAGATGGGTAACATCAACAAATATTTGACAAAAATATCTAAATGTTCTTTTTCTAGATCTAATTGCACCTCCATGAAAGCTGTGTTTGAAACTCATCTGCCTTGTTCAGCAAGTACTTAAGTTGTCTTTCACTGGGAGAGATTTTTTCATCCATCATTCTTTTATCCTGACAGGATGAAGAATTTCCTGCACCTTGAGAAACACCTCTCATCACCGAACGAGGGCGCCATTGCATTTACTTCTGTGAACAAGAGCAATATTATGTGCATCAGGGTGCTGGGTTCGGGGAATAATTTCTTC
>NW_015542366.1:1109874-1114298 GCF_001515605.1 Sinocyclocheilus anshuiensis | reverse complement strand
CCATCCTTACCTTCAAAAGTCTGTGTACTCTCTGTACCTACTTCTGTCAGAGACTGGGCTGCTTCATTTTCTTCGCATAGTGACTTTAACTCCCCATGCTCTGTGTTAGCCATCATGACTTAATCAATCCAGCATGAAACCATAAAAAAGCTGAGAGAAAAAAAGTTTGTGAAAATACATTTTAAAGTAATCGACGACTGTATCGTTGCAACACAATCGATAATCGCCTGTAAACACGTCCATTATCCTAGTACACGTGACAGCAGCACTAAAGAGACATGCAAGATGAACCTTATTATGCTTTTTTAAAATATGTCATACCTGCAATTTCACAAACTTTGACGGCTAATTGCTGACTTTGTCCATTAATGTAAGTCTGTGCACTGTATTTCACCAGTGACTAACCAAATAAATAAAAACAGGGTTAACTGTGGCAAACTGTCTCGGTTAAGTAGACTTGAGTTACTATAACCATATTTGTATTTCCTCATCGCCATGACCATATTTGGGTTTCCTCAACCGTTGGAAGTCCACTCATTATTACCATATTTGTATTTCCTATCCTGATCCTGCAGGGACCACGAGAACAGGTAGGCCTAAGAGTTTTACTTATCTATTAAAGGTAGGGTATGTAAAGTCTTTTTTATACTGAAAGTCTCTTCACCGCCTAAATATATACAGTATATAAAAAATATATAAATAAATATTATTATACATTATCAACCATCCTTACCTTCAAAAGTCTGTGTACTCTCTGTACCTACTTCTGTCAGAGACTGGGCTGCTTCATTTTCTTCGCATAGTGACTTTAACTCCCCATGCTCTGTGTTAGCCATCATGACTTAATCAATCCAGCATGAAACCATAAAAAAGCTGAGAGAAAAAAAGTTTGTGAAAATACATTTTAAAGTAATCGACGACTGTATCGTTGCAACACAATCGATAATCGCCTGTAAACACGTCCATTATCCTAGTACACGTGACAGCAGCACTAAAGAGACATGCAAGATGAACCTTATTATGCTTTTTTAAAATATGTCATACCTGCAATTTCACAAACTTTGACGGCTAATTGCTGACTTTGTCCATTAATGTAAGTCTGTGCACTGTATTTCACCAGTGACTAACCAAATAAATAAAAACAGGGTTAACTGTGGCAAACTGTCTCGGTTAAGTAGACTTGAGTTACTATAACCATATTTGTATTTCCTCATCGCCATGACCATATTTGGGTTTCCTCAACCGTTGGAAGTCCACTCATTATTACCATATTTGTATTTCCTAACAGGTAGGCCTAAGAGTTTTACTTATCTATTAAAGGTAGGGTATGTAAAGTCTTTTTTATACTGAAAGTCTCTTCACCGCCTAAATATATACAGTATATAAAAAATATATAAATAAATATTATTATACATTATCAATCTTCTGTGGAAGGCTCAGGACCATAAAATGTTCGTCCAATCATTTCATGAGGTCCGAATGCAATGATAGGATGTCCTACTTGCCTGTCAACTCATACATGTGCATACCTCTGCGGAGCCAATAGCGAGCGTTTGGGCTGTGGCTACTGTCAGCCAGAGAGTGATCAGCATAGATATATACATATCTATGGTGTTCAGAGGAAAAAGAAATTCTGATTCCGTTTTAGAAGTGCAAGCCAAACTTCTGACTTGCCAGAATACGCAAGAGACAAACAACGGGGTAAAACAAGTGTAGACATTAGTGATTTTACAAGATCAAGGGGTTTGATGGAATGTTTGGGTTTCAAAGTTTCTTCTCAGCAGGTAAGCTAAACTTCAAGTTAAAAGCATTCCTGATATGTTGGACCTTACACTCTAAAAAATGCTGCGTTAAATACAACCCAATTGCTGGGTTTGTCCCTATTTTACCCAGCACTGGGTTGTATTTAACCCAGCATTTTTTAGAGTGTATATTAAAATTATTCTACTTTTACCAGTTGAGACATCCCTTCACTTTATAGATCTGTAAGAGCTGTGTTTGTGATGTTTGAGTTGGGGGAGGTGTGACACGCGAAAGGGGCGTTTGCAAAGGTTGTTTGAAAACATGCTTTATTTTTGTTGTTCCGCTAGGTGACGCAGTAGCGCAGAAAAAAAATTAATTTGTGTGCAAAAACTAAAATCTTGCGCGGTAGTATTGTTGCAGCCCTCTCAAGATTTTAGTAGTTTAACCGTGTTATTAATAATATGAAAATATGAATAGTTTTAAATTGTTTAAATAATTAATTCACATACGTTTTAAAAATCTCAACAACTTTGTCAAATTTTGCACTACTCTAAGGCCTGGGGCCTATATCATGAAGCCGGATTAGCTGGCTAGCCAGGTAAATTTCAGTTTAGTTTGCACCAATCCTGGGTTTTAGGTACCATGTTAAGAGGCTTGGCTTTTAGCGGAGTTCATTGCCATAGTAACTGCAGAAGTCCTGCACATGTCACCAGAGAGAAGTAAAACATTTTCACCGGAAGGTCCAGAGATTTTGAGGAAAATTTTCCAGTTGAAGCTAAATTAATTAAATATTACATATAATTTGGTAGTAAAACGTAAAGTTTCAATTACTTTATTGGTGCACAGATAATTATGTGTAGGAATTACGACATAAAGCTCTGATTGTAATCTTGCAACATTATAAGAGTGTTCCGTATCACGTAATCAAAAGTATAAACACACACACACACACTTGCGGTCTTCACATCCACTTGAACACTTGGGAACAAAAAGACAAGTGGTAAGTGGAAAGCCTTGTAGATTTAAGTTTGATTTCATGTGGTATTTAAGAGAAAATAAAGACGGTCGCACACAATGAAAGTAGTAAGTATCACATTTAAGATGTTTACAATATAAGTCTTAGTTTTTAGTAAATTTGATATTAGCTGAATTTAAATACTTTTAAATACTTAAGGTAACACGTTTTATTTTAAAAACACAAATTTGTTAACTGCATATATTTTGCAGTGCGAATCAACAGTTTGAAATGATGTCTGGCACGAGAGAGTGATGAAACCAAATTAATTTGCTTGTGGACACAATGCGAGGTCACGTGACCCGCAGCAGCGCGCAACCGGCATACTGGCTGCGTCCACAACGCTCGCGCCCGGGGATAGTGAACGACCCTCCCGCGCGAGCAATCATCACTGGTGGAGTCACACAGAGGCGAGCGGCGACGGTATCTTTTACAGCGGAGCGGATTGTTGTATTATTCACCGGCTGTGTATGTGAACTCCTCGGGCCTCGGTTGATGATGAGAAAGCAGTTAAATATAGGCGTTCGTGTTTTTGGGTGATGAATTGAGAAGAAAAGCTGATCTCTTTTGACCAGTTACCCTGCCTAGTGCGGTACGTTACATGTATGCAGCTGTATCGAGCTCCACCAGAAGAACTATTCCAGGACGCGATCATGGAAAAATACACGCGACTTTCCTGCGAGCTGTCGATATGCCAGATTATAGTTTGAATGAACGTTGTCGTTTATATTGCTAATTCTTTTATGTCATGTTTTACATGCAGTGGTTTTAGTTTGAATTGAAGGAAAGCGTATAATAGCTTAGGTTATGTCCAGATGACAACCTGCATCTGGTCTGACAGTGATGCAACAGCATTTATTACATGCACAGCGTTTTGATAAGCTGTTCAAGCGCTGCTGGATCTTAAACTGTTGCATTGCGAGCCGACAGAAGAATAGGATCTCTTTGTCGTCGATTTCTGAGAATCTAGGAAGAGGGGGAACGACAATTTGGGTGTCCTGACACAAACGACAATCCAGATACAGCAATGGCAAATGACTCCATTCAAGTAAGTTGAGTGCTGGTTACGGAACAAACCCTGCTAGTTAGTTCCTAAAACCAACTAGTGTTTTATTATACTGAAAGAATGGCATGGATTTAGCAGACAGACAATAGAGTTGCTTTTTAAGACCCAACAGATGCATTCACTTTTCTTTAACAAGCCCACCTGAATCTCTAAAGTGCTGGAGTCTCCCATCCACCCTTCATCTGAGGGGTCATTTCTCTTCCATTATGGTGTAAAGGGACATTTTTCGTGGTTAAACACAGCCAAAGTGTTTGGTTTGTACACTGATATAATGCAATTCGTCTGGAGAGCCCTGTTTTGCTTTATAGCTTGAGTTAAAACCTGCTCTGTGTGTTAAACACCAATATTTATGTTTTCTCTAACACTCATCATGGTGGTTTGCCAGAAAATTGTTCGTATGAAGTCTTATTGAACTGAAACGTAAATAAAATGAAGACAAAGTTTAGGCCTTGTATAGATAACCTTTACCCTTTTTATGACTTCTGGAACATGTTTAAAGGGGTCATATGATGCTGCTAAAAAGAACAGTATTTTGTGTATTTGGTGTAATGAAATGTGTTTATGCGGTTTAAGGTTCAAAAAACACATTATTTTCCACAT